>NC_090185.1:5104568-5162068 GCF_024679245.1 Pseudorasbora parva | reverse complement strand
CTCAATATTTGCGCGCTTTGGGACGAGTGCACAAAGACAGATCTTCTCATTCGCGTCTTCTGGCTACACGGGGGTGATGACGGTGAAAATGACTGCTCATATTCGGACGTACAGCAGCACTCGCATGCGTTTTATAAAGTTTACAAAGAGAGACCGTTTTGCCCACGTTTTTCTTTTATTATCGCTGTTGTTGTAGTGTATACCTGAGGAATCAGCACGTGTATCCATCGACAGAAACATACATACAGCATTATTTTCAAGTTACAACCCATATTAAAGATGCGTCATCAGATGCCAGATGAACCGAAGTGTAAGTGCGTCCCCGCAACTTTTGCTCGGGATCCCGGTTGGGAAACACTGGTCTGTATTGATTGACACCGCGCTGGTTTGTTTAGAATTATATGAGCGCCGTGACCGCGCGCTGCCGCGTGATGAAGGCGTGTCGCAACTCTGTTATTCAACTGCTCTGGTTTTAAAAGCTATGTCATACTAAATGCGCCAAAATGCAATAAAACTTGTTTTACGGTCGAATGCAACGCGTGTGTGTGAGTGAGTAAGAGACGCGCAAAAGGGCGGAGAGAGAACTTAAGGAAATGCAGCTAAACGAATATGCGTGCGTCTTTTAAATAGCGTAAAAATGAATGCATGACGAATGTGGCGGCCGTTATTGATTATGTGGCAGTCCGCCACAAATTAGTCTATGTGTGGGAAACACTGTTTGGCCTCTGTTTAAAGTATTCCCATACTTTTGATATTCGCGGTCTTGGTTTTTGTGATAGAACCAGGAGCAGAAGCCAACATTACGCGAGATGAACTTCTGACACGACGTGTCGACGCATTTCACGAACGTCGACGTATTTCCGTAGTCGACGTCATCGATGACGTCGACGCGTCGTTGCAGCACTACTACAATGTTATATCAGATGTAAAGTACAATAACAATTGCAGAAAAATTAGTATTAAGATGTCTGGAAATCAACTAAAGTTCATTTATTGATATAGATCTCGTTTAATTATTGCATCTAAACACAATATAGCTTTTTCACGTGAATAAAGGCATATAGATGTGCACACTTTGCCTATAATCGCTGGTCTAGTCTGTTAAACGTGTCAGAAGTTCTCGTTTCGTATTTTTTTCTCTCATCAAAACCGAATACCATCAGTGGTTGTACATCAAGAGCAGGGACAGTTTTTGTGCATTTTGTCGCGTGATCTGACCGGAACAAATAGAAAGTCTCTGAAGCGGCGTTTAAAGGGGGGGTGAAATGCTGTTTCATGCATACTGAGCTCTTTACACTGTTAAAGACTTGGATTCCCATCCTAAACATAGACAAAGTTTCAAAAACTGATGTTGGACGTTTGATGGAGTATTTCTGTGTCAAAAATACTCCTTTCGGTTTCTCACAAGTTTCGGAGAGTTTTTTTCGAGTATGGGTCGACTTGACGTTACTAGAGCGGAAGGTCCTTGTATGGGCCGTACGGCTCTTCTCCCGGCAGGGTGCGCGCGCGTGACTAGAGCGAGAGAGGAAATGCACGCCCAAAAACACTCGCTCAGCTGCAGATCCAGTCGTCCGTGAACACTTATGTCGGTTATAGTCCGCGCCGCGCTCCACTTTATTCCTATGGGTGACGTCGAGCGACTTCAACGCTTCAGCACAGCATTCCGGGAAGGCAGCGCTGCATTTGAACCGATTTGAACGCAGAAATGACGGGAAGCTTCACAACATCGCTTCAGTCGCGTCTCAAAGTCGATTTACATGCCACTGCTGTCAGGACTTCACCAAATCATACCAAAGAAGTGTGTTTTTGATGGAGCGGTCCCAGCGATAAAGGTTCGGTTCTGCTTTGGAAGCAGCCGGTGAGTTAAACTGCTTCAAATGTCTCTGCTGTCGGCTATCGTCGCGTGAGTAAACATCAGTAAACGACACGATCGCGTGCTTCGTCATTCAAATGCGCTAACGGACTCCATTGCTGTTCTCTGTATAACGTTACACTAGTCTGACGTTACACTAGTCTGACGTAGGGATGCGCGGTATACCGGTACTGGAAAAATACCGGTATATATTTTATTTAAAACGGTACGATATCATGATTTGGCACATTTCGGTATATGCTGCTTTTCCGAAGTTCACCGCTAGATGGCAGCGCGCTACCCCAACTGACCCGAAACAACCGGCAAATGTGACAACAACATAGACGGACAAAATGGATAAAGCAGTTGAATCTCACTCAAGATGCCCAAAAAGAATTAATAAAGAGAGGGGTAGAAGTGACATTTGTAATGACTTTGCTTATAAAACTGATGAAGAACCATCAAACCTAGCCAAGAAGCATCTGTCACTATCCTGACTTTAAGACTTCTGAAGAGATCGACAGGTCAGTGAATCATTCAGACCATCTCATTTAGACATTTATTTTCTTTTAACACTGATCAACGCACACACACAGCCTAACATAAGATCGAATATCACAATCTCCAGCGTTCGTTTCAACCAATTACATTTAGATCTCATTATATTTGCACGCGTACTATTGCACTATTTACATTCGCGTTAGACACAACCGCCTGTGTGTATGTGAATACTCACTAAAGACGGACATTTGTACATAATTCTGTGTATTTGACTGTTTAAGGAAACTTAATGTGTAATGTGCGAGCGTGACTAAGTGACAGGCGTGTGTGTGTGTGTGTGTGTGTGTGTGTGTTTGTGTGTGTGTGTGTGTGTGTGTGTGTGTGTGTGTGTGTGTGTGTGTGTGTGTGTGGTATGAGCTCATATCTCCTGTAACTGTTATTACGAAATGCTATAAAATCTCTTGCGTGTTCAAATGATTTCCGTTCTCCATCCCGAGACGAGCGTGAAATGTTGAATCGGATTATGCAGATTGCTTTAGTGTAGTGCGATGTCTTTTGAAACCAGAAGCAATTTGCTAATTTTGAGAGATTTTTGCTGAAATTATTTCTCACAAGAAAGTTTTCAAATGACTGATTTGATGTGATAAGCTTTGCTGATTAATTTACTAATTAGTGTTTTTTAATTAATTTACTAATTAGTCAAAAATATCGATATTTCGATATATATCGATACTGGAATATCTGAAACGATACGAGCACGGCGAACGCGCGTTCTGCTGGACTTTTTCCTCATGACAGTGTGTTAGTGTTAGTGTGTGATCGGTCTGAATTTCGTGCGGGATTGCACATAAATTAATTCTACTAATCCCCGCAGATTTCGTGCTCACATCTGAAGCGCACACACATAGCCTACCGTAATAAAGCCGCCTCTGACACGATACAAGTGCAAACATTTGCTTCTTTTTCCAGCTTATTATCGGTCAAATACACTCAAAGAATTATCAGTGCACATCTGGAAGAGTATTAACGTAAACACAGTCGCAAACAGTTCAGGAAGAACGAGTAACAGGAGCAGTGTTCAGGATCCATGCGTCCGTTAGTCTTAAAGGGACCGCAGTCATTTGTTATTCAAACTACAAAAAGACAAACGATCAACTGCTCTTGACTGATCAACTCGTGTAACTTTAATAGTTTCATCTGTACGCTATTGAATTTTTTACAAAGAACATTATCCAAAGTTGTTTTAAATGTAATTACGATGCATTTTTTTTAATTCAGTTTCTTATCTGAATGTTAGACTTACCTGAAAAATAAAGCAGTCTGTTTCATTTGTATCTTCTATTCTATTGCATTTATTTGTGCTATTGTTTGTAATCTGTTTATTTGTTCTTATTTTATTACTGTTTACTCGTCTTTGTTAATTAAATTCACCATTCGAAATCAAGCTTTCTTGTGCTGTGTGTAAGCTATTGCAACACAATTACCCCATTGTAAAAAATACATTGAGTTAGCAAATATTTGTGAGATAATTTTAATAGTAATTGATCAATTGATCAATAATTGTTCAAATCAAAACGATGCCCAACCCTAAGGAACATGCCGGCCACATGCATTTTTAGTAAAAAATAACAATGAATAATAACAAGTTCTGTTGTCATATTAAGCATCTTATTTATTTATTTATTTTTTTACTGTGGTATCGATTTAGTATCGATATATCGATATTTTAGTCTGATATCGTATCGAAGTCATAATTTTGGTATCGTGACAACACTATTACTAATAGCCTAAACATTTGTGTTAATTTCCCACTTTATAAACTCAAAACTTGCATAATTGTTCTCATTCGCGTGCAATATACCCGCACTAATATCAGACCGTGTGGTATCGATTTAATATCGGTACTTCGGTATTAGATTGTGGTACCGTACCGAAGCCAAAATTGTGGTATCGAGCCATCCCTAGTCTGACGTGCAAAACCGTTTTGCTTGCTACTTCTAAGGTCTAGTCGCATACAATAGTCCATAAACCGAATCATGTCCTCATAAACTGCGAGTAAAGACACACAAATGTTGACAGGCCACTAAATACAGTCCATACCACAGAGACGGACGTCCCGTTTCTCCTGTTCAATTTATTTCTGCCTCAGATTTGATTGTGGATCATTATCTGTATTAGCTGAGATAGCTGAGATGGGTTTCTCCACGCTTGAGGACGTCACCGCTTTGCGCGCTTGTCATTCTTTAGCTCCGCCCACACGATACGCCTCCAGGCGCTCGTTTTTTTCCGGAAAGACTCGGTACAGCCCATATTTCTTTTATAAATATAATAAAACTAACGACTTTTCGGAGATATGAAGGATGCAATACTACTCTATAGGTACTCAAGACTGACATGAGATTGACTGAAACTGAGTGTTTCACCCCCCCCCCCCCTTTAAGCGTTAGATTAAAGCGCTCGTCTGTGTGAAGACTGCATGAGCCGCGGCAACGAGCGCCAGATCGCCTCTTATTTAACAAACAAACAAAATGATGCTCTTCTAGGTAACCAGAGATGTTTTGTTTGTATTAGTTAGGTTCATCCGTGAAGCAAGATGTTTTAAAAAAGTGGTGGGGACATGTCCCATCCGTCCCACCCGCAAATTACGCCTATGGTTTGTTGTCAAACTCAAAAAATGTGGGACATTTTTGTTTTATTCGAATATTTGACTAAATATTTTGGGTTTTTTTTCTATTCAGATAACATTTAAATCTCTCATATGCACATGTTAGATTATACCCCACCTAAGCCCCTTTCACACTGCACGTCGGACCCGGAATATTCCCGGAGCATTGCCGGGTCGCCTTCTGTGTGAAAGCAACCACGTCCCGGCATTGATTACCGAATTCGACCCGGGTCGGGGACCTAGTAACATTGCGGGATTCGACCCGGGACGAGCGCTGTGTGAACAAAAGCCGAAACTAATGCCGCAACGTTTACGTAGTTATCGTGCGACTCCTAGAGCTTGTTTTTTCAATAACACAACCCTGCAGTGCCAGAAGAGCTCGTCGGTGTTTTAAACGCAGAGAGTGTTCGTATACAAAAGAAACTAAAATTAAACAAGCAGAAACGTGCGCAAACTGAACACAAGTCGAGACCACGGAGCTCCTTACTATCCACACTGAAGCTGAGATCGCTCGCCATTATACGTCACATCAGGATGTCACGTGTCAACTCGACCCAGGACCGTTACGGGTTGTGTGTGAAAGCGCACATATTACGGTATTTCGCTGGCAGTGTGAATGGCCCAAATCTAGCGGCCCGGGAACAAATGCCCGGTCACATTATCCGTGTATTTGCTGGAATCGCAGTGTGAAAGGGGCTCTATGGGGCATGTTGTCACATTTCTCTCCCATTCTTTCAGGGTAAATCAAGAAAAAAAGTATACACTGTATTAATGAAACAAAACCACATAATTGTACGAGACGTGTGTGAAATTAATGTGGGGGAGAAAAAATACTCCGAGTGGATTTACACAAACTAAGAAAGTCAAAAAGTGTACCCGCTCGACACATTCTGCCGAATCTGATGAAATCATCCTCATTAATGTTTAATTTCCCGTCACTTTGACAAAATATGTTAAATTAGAAAAAAATTACATTAGTTACATGAATCACTTGAATTATAAGCCTATTTTTATTTCAAAATGGCAAAATTAGTGACATTATCATATTATTTCTGTCGGTTGTTAAACATTTCTATCCTAAAACAGCTGTCAAATATGAAATATTACGTGTAGCTACGCGCACACACACTTTATGTCCGTTTACAGAAGCGTTGAGCTGTAATTCGCACTAAATATCTTCTGTGACTGTAAAGCCCGCCTGCTTTGATTTGATTGGTCATCGGAAATATAATATTTTAAAAATTAAATTTTATTTAAAAATATAATATTATACCGCAGCTCCGATGAGAAGCTCGTGCTGTGCTATATCCCCTTGCATAACTAAAGTAGTGTTAATATTATATTAGGCATTTATTCCACAACATTTATTATATACACCTCAGGAAAATGCCTCAGCTACGGTTATTCCCCGCCTATCAACTATCATTTCTGTGTGTCTGAGTGGGAGAAACGTATGTTTAGATTTTATAGATTCGTTTTATTTTTAAGCTTTTAGGATTTCCAGCTTTTTCTTTTTCTTTTTTTCCAGAATATATATATATATATATATTAGGGCTGGGCAAGTTAACGCGCTATTATCACGTTAACGCATTTATTAATTAACGCCGACAATTATTTTATCGCGCATTAACGCAGTTATTTATTATTATATTGAAAGGCCGTTGCTCACTGCCTCTGAATACACACACAGACAAACCATTGGTCAGGAGAATACACACACAGACAAACCATTGGTCAGGAGAATACACACACAGACAAACCATTGGTCAGGAGAATACACACACAGACAAACCATTGGTCAGGAGAATACACACACAGACAAACCATTGGTCAGGAGAATATACACACACAGACAAACCATTGGTCAGGAGAATACACACACAGACAAACCATTGGTCAGGAGAATACACACACAGACAAAGCATTGGTCAGGAGAATACACACACAGACAAACCATTGGTCAGGAGAATACACACACAGACAAACCATTGGTCAGGAGAATACACACACAGACAAACCATTGGTCAGGAGAGTACACACACAGACAAACCATTGGTCAGGAGAATACACACACAGACAAACCATTGGTCAGGAGAATACACACACAGACAAACCATTGGTCAGGAGAATACACACACAGACAAACCATTGGTCAGGAGAATACACACACAGACAAACCATTGGTCAGGAGAATACACACACAGACAAACCATTGGTCAGGAGAATACACACACAGACAAACCATTGGTCAGGAGAATACACACACAGACAAACCATTGGTCAGGAGAATACACACACAGACAAACCATTGGTCAGGAGAATACACACACAGACAAACCATTGGTCAGGAGAATACACACACAGACAAACCATTGGTCAGGAGAATACAGCGCTGTCTGTAGCCGAAGCCAAGGGCTTGACATTCTTTGTCTGGGACAAATAAAATATAAAAATGACCAGAAACGCGAGAATGATTCAGATTTTTGTTTTTGTTTTTATTATATTCAATGTAAAGCGATTGATGAGTGTATCTCTGCCTCTGGTACGTTAGTCGCGTTGAGGCTCGCGCTGCCGGTCTCTTTGTGAGAGACATTCGTGGAGAAATCAAAACACTTGAGCAGCGATATAAACTCACAGAAGAAACACACTGGGGGAAAACTGAGCTTTCTGTAGTTGTTGATATTTATGATTTATGATATTGTTAATAACACAAGTCAACTTTGCAATCGTGAATTGTGTAGCATGAATGGTGTAGCCTAGTTCAATAAACAACTAGCCTAATTAATATTAAGTTACTTACATTTTAGATCCAAACAACCTTTTTTGTTCCATTTTCACCGACGAAAATAGCTCCTGAGGAAAGCAACACTCAGCGCGGTGTTTTGTTACTGAATGATTCAGTGTTTTGTTACTGAATGATTCAGTGTTTTGTTACTGAATGATTCAGTGTTTTGTTACTGAATGATTCAGTGTTTTGAATGAATCATTTGAATGAACGACTCAATGACTCACTCATGAAGACGATCACTTGCTGCCCCCTAGTGGCGGTTATGTTTAAAAGTATGATTGCATGTTTTATTGAGAACATCAATCTTATTACATTATTTATTGCAGCTGTATTTTTTTGCAGTTCAAATTATTTAATTTGATTGGTAACAGCCTATAGTGTTTTTACTATTATAACTGAATTTATTAATCAAATGTAAGAAGTTAACATGAAAGATGATGCATACATTTAATACGATTTTAAAAAATGGCCTTTATAAAATTAAATAACACCCTCGGGTGAATATCACAAATATGCAGATTAAAGTCGGCCGATGTAAAAGCTGACAGAACACTGATGAGAATATTACTACAGAATCAATATATGTATACCACCAATTTAATTTAATTTGATTAAATTAATGTTTAAGTTGATATTTACAAGAAATATTGTAACTGTTACTAACTTTTAACTGCTGTAAAAAGCACCTTATTTGTTTAAAGTGTTTGCAAACCATATTTTATTGCACTTTCATTTAAAAGCACTGTTCATTTAGCAGCACTTTTGTATTCATTATTGAATTTTACGCATTCTGCGATTAATCGTGATTAGTCACGGAAAAACCATACGATTAATCGCGATTAAACATTTTAATCGTTGCCCAGTACTTATATATATACCACCGGTCAAAAGTTTTAGAACGGTAAGAGTTTTAAATATGTTTTTAAAGACGTCTCTTCTGCTCACCAAGGCTGCCTTTATGTTATTAGAAATACAAAAAAGCTGCAATATTGTGAAATATTATTAAAATATAAAATAACTGTTTTTCATGTTAATATATAGTAAAGTGTAATTTATTCCAGTGATCAAAGCTGAATTTATCATCATTACTCCAGTCTTCAGTGTCACACGATCCTTCAGAAATTATTCTAATATGACGATTTACTGCTCAAGAAACATTTATGATTATTAGCAATGTTAAAACGGTTGTATAATTCTTTTTTGTAGGATTCTTTGATGAATAGAAAGGTAAAAAATCAGCATTTATCTGAAATGTATGTATGTGTATATGTATATATATATGTGTATGTATATGTGGGTGTGTGTGTGACTTGTGTATATATATATATATATATATAATATTAAAAACTGATAGTAATGTGTTCATTGATTAATGTAACCTAAAATATTTATGTTAGAAAATACAAAATTTAAAGAAAAGTTTAGTCAGTCATTTCTGATTGACTGAATTAAAGAAAACACTTTTGATTAATATAGGTTAGTTTTATTTTTACGTTATAAATTCATTGACTTATTTTAAATGAATCTAACCTTAAATATTGATTTTACAAAATCAAAAATATACAGAGAAGTTATTACAGTAATACCAGCTATTGTTTCTGATTGATTGAATTTAAGAAAATATTAAATTAACTCTATTTTGTGTACGTTTAGTTAGTTTGTACGTCCATTGATTCAGGCATATTTTAAATATTGATGTTAGAAAATATACATTTGCAGAAAATCTACTGTTTTTTGATGTTGATGTTCATTTATTCATACTTATTTTTCTTTTTTTTCTGTATTTCTGACATGAAATATACGCACTTTATCATACTAATTGTTTTTAAATTGTAACCTAAAATATTAATGTTAATTTAAAAAAATTACAGAAAAGGTTTCCTCTAATACCAGCTATTATTTTTGCTAGTACATTGATTAGTTTTATACTTATAATTAGTTTTCAGCCTGTTAGTTCATCTCTGCACATTTGTAATGTTTATTTGAAAAATATGAATTCGGTTGTTTTTTTTTGTCACCTCTTAATAACAAGTTTCGAGCCTTTGATTTAGGCTTGTTTTTTATTTTAATGGGTATATTTTTTATCTTTAAGTACATGAAATATACACATTTGCCCTAAAATATTGATGTTAGAAAATAAAAACCTTACAGAAAAGTTATTCCTCAACTACCAACTATTGTTTCTGATTGACTGAATTAAAAAAAAATGTTTTGATTAGTTTTAGTCTTAAGTTATAAGTTCATTGAATCAAGCTTTTCAATTAATATAACATCAAATATTGATGTTAGAAAGTAAAAATATTGCAGAAAATGTTCATTTATTTAGGCTTAGCTATTTTTCTTTTCTCTTTTTTATTTATTTTTGTCTTTAAGGACATGAAATATACACACTTTCCCATATACATTCATATTGCAACCTGAAATATTAATGTTAGAAAACACAGAATTCATTTAAATTAATCTAACCTAAAATATTAATGTTAGAAAACACAGAATTCATTTAAATTAATCTAACCTAAAATATTAATGTTAGAAAACACAGAATTCATTTAAACTAATCTAACCTAAAATATTGATGTTAGAAACTATTACCAGCTATCGTAACTAATCCTCTACTACCAGCTATTGTTTCTGATTGACTCAATTGAAGAAAAAGTTATAATACACTGGTTCATTGATTAGTTTCATACTTATAATTAGTTTTTCAGCTTGTTAGTTCATCTCTGCACAGATTTTAATGTTTATTATTTCAAAATATGATATGGGGGTGTTTTTGACACCCCTAAATAACAAGTTTCTTACAGTGATGTGTTTATTGATTTAGGCTTGTTTGATTTTTATTGGTATATTTGTATCTTGACACACACACACACACACACACACACACACACAATGTTTCTGATATATGCTTTATACTGATTTCAGCACATTTTTTCTCTGAATAAACTGCAAAAAAAGCTTTTCTTTCTTAGTATTTGTGTCTTGTTTCTAGTCCAAATATCTATCAATTCTTAAAATAAGAAGTATTTACTAGACTAGCAAAATTATTGTCTTGTTTTGGGCAAAAATAGCTCTAAATGAAGAGAGTTTTTGCTTAAAATAAGATAAATAATCTGCCAATGGGGTGAGAAAAATAATCTTAATTCAAACA
Source organism: Pseudorasbora parva (assembly GCF_024679245.1). Classification (NCBI taxonomy): domain Eukaryota; kingdom Metazoa; phylum Chordata; class Actinopteri; order Cypriniformes; family Gobionidae; genus Pseudorasbora; species Pseudorasbora parva. Next base: position 5,151,111 of record NC_090185.1, on the reverse strand, counting down.
GAAAACAAGATTATTTTTCTCACCCCATTGGCAGATTATTTATCTTATTTTAAGCAAAAACTCTCTTCATTTTGAGTTATTTCCCCCAAAACAAGACAATAATTTTTCTTGTCTAGTAAATGTTTCTTAAGGCGAGACACTACAGGTGAATAGGGAATTTTTTTTTTAAATTACAAGATATCACTATGAAACTTTTCCAGTTTATTATTAGCATAAACATAAGAAAAAAATGTATTGCAAGTTTTGTATAAAATAATGTGCCTTGCCTTGCCTTGCCTTGCCTAAATATGCGCTCATTTGCATATATTTCAAAATACTAAATCTGGAAATTGGAAAGGACCAGGTTCAAAATGATTGGTCCTGTTTGTTAACATTAGATGAGAGGGCTTTTACAGAGGGGACTCTGGATATCTTATTCTGTGCTTTAGTAAATTATAGAGTACTGACAATAGTCAATTTTCGCCATTTCTTTGGAGTAAAAAGACCTATAACTCAAGATAGGAATTATATATCAACAAATCCCTCTGTTAAAGCCTTCACAATATAGTTGAGTATACTGGAAAAGCTGGTGCCTGTAGATGCTACTGAAGTGGAAATATCTAACTGAGTGTGAGAGAACTCATTTTGAGAAAACGGCCTTTAAAGCTTTGTATTGTATAATTGCATACATTTCCCCCACCCTAAAAACTAAAGATATATTCACTTCATTTATATCAGCAGTGTATAACATTTAAAACATATGTAAATTAATAAATTATTAATACAAAAGCCTTAAGCTGAAGAGAAATACCTTAACAAACACATCATAAGTCACAAAAACAGCACAAAAAAACTGTCCTTGTTTACTGTATGTCCATCTATAACTATTTGAATCTAATTCTGACATGGTTTCATCATCTAATCTGTTGTTGTCTACTTTCTTTTTATCATCTCTTGCTACTTTGTCCTTTCTGTGAGCGTTTATGAGCTTATTTTGGCGTTGTCTGCATTTTCTCTCAGACGGAGAATACACAAGAAAGCGGCGGCACGTGTGAAATTCACATCGGCCAATCAGATGTGATTTTCGGCTGCAAACTTTCGCGGTTGGTTAGTTCTACAAAGGAAATGCCCATATTTGGATTAGACAGTCTCATACACAGCGCTGAGAGCTTTACAATGATACCAGGCATGACATGTTTCTGTGAATGGAGACGGCACGGGAGCTCGCGTTACAATAACTTTTGATGATTTCGGGTAGAACTCGAAAGGCGCGAGATGACAAAATATAGTCAATTAACCACATTAATGTGTAATGTCGACATATTTTTTATTTTGATATGAAAGCTTACATAGAGTAAACTGGCCCAAAATCTCAAAATTGACCACTGCATTAAAAAAAAATGATGTTTTCACCTGCCGTGTCTCGCCTTAATGTAAGAATTTTTTTGATATTTTGCCTAGAAACAAGACAAAAATACTAAGTAAGAAGAGGATTTTTTCTCTGAATAGACATGTTTTTAATGTTTTGGGATAGTCGTGCTGTGGTTATTAAATCAGGATATTTTTTGTGTTGTGATGTTTTTGTATGTCCGTCCGCAGCATCAGCTGTCCTGCAGTCATGGACCCATCTTTACCTCCAGACCCAAACCTAGAGGCCCTGGCAGAGCCTGAACCCGCTTTAGATGTGACTCCAAAACCAGTCGCGGCTCAGGATTCATCTGTGGAACCAACTTTGGAACCAACTTTGGAGTCGGATCCGCAGCCATGCGAGGCACCGGTTTCAGGCCCAGCCCAGGAACCATCTGCAGAGCCAACCCCGGCTCCAGAAATAAAACCAGAACCATCTGCACCAGAAATTACACCAGAAACACCAATCCCAGCAATCCCAGCTCTAGCTCCTCCTCCAGCTGCAAACTCCTCCTGCAAAATCATGACCTTCAGACCCACCATGGAGGAGTTCAAGGACTTCGGAAAGTATATGGCTTACATCGAGACCCAAGGAGCTCATCGCGCCGGTCTGGCGAAGGTATCGGATGAAAGTTTACCTTAAGTTTGAGTTTAAAAAGTTGGCATGATGGTAACAAGTAATGGTGGTGGTTGAGGAGAGACCCCTGTCATGAGTGTAAAGTGCTTTGGGTGTACAGTAGTGCATATGAAAGCGCTATATAAATGCCTCATTCATTCATAATGCATTATTGCCGCCTTTACTATCGGAAGTTTCCTACTTCCCACTTCAGAAGTCGGGATTATGAGCTTGTTGTGTTCAGGCGCTTTGTTGTGGGACAGAATGGAGGACGCCAGGTTCACTTTTGTGCGTCTTTGGAGAATGTTATTTTGACACTATAACCATTTCAGTCCCGGTCCCAGAAATCATAGAATACACTATAGCAGCACAACACGAAAGCATATCGTTTATAATCACATTCACAATAAAGGCATAATGTAGACAATAAAGGCTGCTTAAAGACTCAAATGGCAATCGTTCTCAGCCACACATGATCCTATTGTAGAGCTACTTTACCACACTATCTAGATATTCAGCTTGCTCACTATTCTGATGGTCAACTAGATGCGATTTTCAATGTGTTTAAAATACACAATATGCTTCAAATGATCATTAATTTATGTAATTATGAACTACTTTAACGACAAGATGATAAAATTGTTGTGGGAAAAAAACGAATAAAACACAGCAGAAATTCGTCTCCCATCCGCCATTTTGAACGGTTATGCCACGCCCATCTCGGGAACTGGGGTATCAAAATTATTTCCGAACTTCCCAGTGGTAAACACTAGGGATGGCGAAAACGAAACATTTTCTTGACCGACCACCGAGTCTCATTAGCCGGTTGAAACCATTAACCGATTAGTTTAAAATATGCTGCGCTATTTGAAATAGCCGCGAGCCGCGCCTGCAATCTCGCAACTCTGTCACATCTCTCTATGATTTTTCTGCCTCCCGCTCTCTCACACACACACAAAAACACACACACAGAGTACCGGCGCCGCCGCCTCCCTTCCACTCACGTCACTTTTTTTAAAATCCTCTACAGCGCGAAACACGAGTCCCGCAAACGCGGCGTCGAGGAGCTTGTTTGTAATCGACAAGCAAATGGCTCCTTAGTTTCGAAATGGTTTGGGTACGAGGTGATCGCGTTGAAAATAAAGGCGTTTGTCCAGCGTTAGAAGCTTATTTGAAACATTGCCGCGGCTTATTAAGAAAATGACAGCTCCGAAGAGACGCCGCTTTAGTTCGAGGTAGTGCTAACGATAATAAAGAAAGATGATGATCAACACCTTATGTGTTTCCACTGAAAAGTAGATGTAATATATTTCCAGATGTAAGCCCATCTTATGTGTAATGACGCTTCATACTGTCGTCTGCTCTGGCTCTAACCTCGAGTGTTTTAGCCGGTTTACTTTTTGCAAACCTTGTGAACGCGCAAATCCAAACGCTGTGACCGCACGCCAAATGTTTTTATTGGTTTATTAAGTACAAACAGGCGAGTTATGAAAAATTGAGTGTGAGGGATTTGTTCACTTCACACAAAGATTATATAATGAGATGGCTAACTGTAGTAGCGTTTAGTCCACTGTTTATAACAGCCTAATTTAGAGATCACTTTTTTTTTAACCGACAACTTTGATCGGTTAACGTTGATACGGTCAACCATCGGTCAAACGGTCATCGGTTAACATCCCTAGTTAACACGACATCAGAGGGCGTTCATGGGCAGTTTTTACCTCAGAAACTCGTATTTACTATAATTACGATAACACGTGAAGGCAGCATATGTGTCATGAATAACAATGAGCGCTTTTCTTATACAGTATTTAATAATCTAGGTTCATGTTAATTGATAAACATGGTATTGTGCATTGTTTATTCATATTTAACTAGTTATTTACTTAATTTATACAACTTGAAATGTTAAACATGTCATAATATATGTAAAAAAATGGCATAAATCTATGAGTAAATGCTGTAAAAACATGATTTATTGTAATTTCATGCGTTTTTCACCCATGTGACTTCAGCCGATAACCGATATATCGGCCGATAAATCTAAATACAAATTTTTATATAATTTCTCAGAGGCTCATTACAAAAACGAAACTCTCTCCATTAAAATCCATGTCCCAAACACACAGTTATGAAATTCTCATAATAACTTTATGTAGTCAGTATTACAGACTTAACTATATTATCCTTTTTGAAGAGATTTAATTCATATTGCGAGTGATTTAAACCCATCATGGTAAACAGTGCGCATCTGACGTGTCTCAGCTGAAGGAAATAATACATTAGCTTTATTATATCGGACAAATTTTCTTGTCAGGCTGATAACGTTAACATTAAAAATGAACACGTATCGGCCGAAACCGATATAGTGACTGATATATCAATTCAACCCTAATTTTAAATAGTTCAATACTCAATTTATTACTAATAATTATTATTATATACCATAAGAAGGCAACAATAATTCTAATAATCACAAAATATTGCAATTTGCATACTTTTGTCTAAGTTTTATGTACGGATTTCAGTATCGCGTTGGCCAATAAAAGCAGTTTATCGAACAATATCTTTAAATTTTAAACTTTTAATCTAACTTATCTCCAAAAATGAACGAATGCACATAAAATTGCAATAAGTAATACTTTCACAGCATTTATTAATCGTGGATAATGTATTTTTTAACATAAACTTTAATATATTGTGAATGGCTGGGTATGACGTTATCTAATTGTACACCTTTATTAAAGTACATTCGTCATTATTTCCTCTGTTTTCTCAGGTTATTCCACCGAAGGAGTGGAAGCCACGGCGTTCCTATGATACCATTGAAGATATGGTTATTCCCGCTCCCATCATGCAAGTGGTGACAGGCCAGTCGGGACTCTTCACTCAATACAACATCCAGAAGAAGTCCATGACGGTCAAAGAATATCGCAAGCTGGCCAATAGTAAAAGGTTTGTTATTACCAGCCTTTTATAATGTGGCTTCTTTGTAAAGTTTGCCGCCTTATCTGTCAATAATGTGAGTAATAGTGCTGGGCGGTATACCGGTTCATACCGAATATCGGTATTTGACATTTGATGATGTGAATTTTTATGATACCGCAATACACTGCAAAAAAGCTCTTCTTACTTAATAATTTTGTAACAATTCTTAAATCAAGATGCGTTTACTATATAAGTAAAACTATATATGAGTTTTTGCTTAAAACAGGCAAAATGAACAGATATAAGATTATTTTTCTCCCCCCATTGGTAGATAATTTTGCCTGTTTAAAGCAAAAACTCACTTCATTTTGATATTTTTCTCCAGAAAACAAGCAAAAATATCTTGTCATTTTACTCATCGACAGTAAATCTTGATTTAAGAATATTTAGATATTTGGACTGGAAACAAGAACAAAATACTAAATAAGAAGAGCATTTTTTGCAGTGTATCAGTATATGTTGCTTAAACAATGTTCTTATCGTGGCACAATATCGAGCACAGCCGAGATCACAAGGCTGAATCCGAAATCGCCTACTGAAGCATCATTCACTATTCCCTACGTTATCCATTATACACATAATATACACTTGAAGGAGTTAAAGGGTTAGTTCACCCAAAAATGATTTCATTAATCCTCCCCCTCATGTCGTTGGACACCCGTCAGACCTTCGTTCATCTTCGGGACACAAATGAATATATTTTAGTGTAAAGCTGAGAAAGGCTTCAGAAAGGCCTCCATTGGCATTCAGTACATTCCCACTCACAAGACCCATAAAGGCACTAAACACATCGACACACAGCCCATCTCACTACAGCGGCTGGACAATAATGTTACAATGCGACGAAAATAGTTACTGGTGCACAAAAATCAAAATAACGACTTTATCCGCCAAGTTATTGACGTGAACTCGACGCATGCAAGAGAATATGACGCAGATCCGCCGTTCATGACCCAGAAGAGGAGGAGCGAGACCGACACAGGAGACAATAACTCCGCGGATTAAGTCATTATTTAGATTTTTGTGCGCACAAAAACTATTCTCGTCGCTTGGTAAAATTATTGTACAGCCGCTGTACAATGTAAAAACATGTATGTACAAAATATGTGCATAGCATCAAATGATTAACTAAAATGTTAGTACATAGTAGTTAAGGCCATCTAATATAAAGTGGGTCTGAAAATCACCAAGCACCCAGTCGTGCATGGGGGGGGGTGCTGTCATACCACAACTTTCCTGCCAGTCTTAGTGGGCGTCGCCATGACACTCGATACTTCCGGTTGACCGTATCTCAGTTCCGGTTTAGCACAAATAACAGTTATGCTGTTATCACGCCAGACGCGAGTGACGCGAATAAATAGGGCTATTCGCGCAAACATGGACACGTGAACATTTTGAATCCATTCGCTTCATTCACTACACAACATACTCCGTCTGCAGTGCGTGTGCGTTGCGTTTTTTCCCGTACCCATGTTAACGGGTGACAGCTTTCACACTGCACGCGGATGCGGTCCGTCAGTCCGTTCCAGGAGCGTTGCGTCTGCAGCAGTGCATGGATCGTTTTCGTACCGAGTCTATTTTTTGCTGCGCTGCGTTGCTGCATTAAAGTGATAGAACATTGTTCGCATTAAAATAAACATGTACTGACACGAAAATCTAGTAATTTCACCACAGATGCATATCATTTCAAATATACTCTTGTTTCAAAGTCAACACATGGCTTTTTTTCTCAAGTAAAGCAACAAAACGATACCTTACCTGGCATTTCGGTAAAAAAATGTGCCATAATGGAGAGCACTCGTACTTTCTTGGAGGTGGAAAGCAAAGTTCTTTCTGACCTGCAGGATTTCTTTTAAAAGGGTTTAAAAACGAAAGAAAAGACGAGAGTCGGCTGTTTTTGAATAGACTATTGTAAGTTTCTAATTTAAAATGTTTGTGATTTAAGGCTATAAACTATGTTTAAATGTTTTGCCACTTGTGTGAGCTAAATCTAAAGTATATGAATACATTAATTTAATAAAATGTTGTTTAAATGTGTAGGCTACGTAACCTGACTTCTATTAAAGAGTAAACAAAGAGAATATGAATTCTGACGAGGCATGTTCAGTAAAAACTTTTGGATTTTAAATAAAAAATAATGAATAAATGCTGTGTTTGTGGTGTGCAACAGCGGATCAGTTGCGGACTGCAAACGCAGCATATGTGAAAGCAGGGTGTGGGGCTCCTGCAACGCACACACAACACAACACACACCGCACACGCACCGCACACGCACCGCAGACGGAGTATGTGTGAAACGGGCGTTATGCTGCGTTCACGCCAGACGCGAGTGACGCGAATAAATAGCGCTATTCGCGCGAACATAGACGCGTGAACATTTTCACTCCATTCGCTTCATTCACTACACAACAGACGTGGGTTTGCGTCATGGGAGGGGCTTCTGCCAGGCAGCGGCAGTCGTCAGAAGGACGAGCCGAGTTAAGGCTGCTCTCGCTGGGGTTAATGAGCGCTGAGCGCCGCTGAGCTCTGGGTCTCACACCTCTGAAACCTTGCTTCCATAAACCATGCAACGTAAACGGAGTCGTTTGACATGCACCCTACGCACTCCATTCAATGCCCAACGAGCTTCAAATAAACTCAAGAATTGTGATGTAGAAGTAATATTTTAATATTTGTAATTGTTGAAATCATGTCAGACATTGTCAGAAGACTTTTTTTTAATCAACATGAGAATAGATGCATGAACTTCAATTAATGTAAGTGCATTGTAATAAAAATTAACATTTCATTGCTGTAAATTTAATTATTGAGTTTATATAATATATTAGTTTAACCTTTTTAAAATACTGAAGTACAACTGTATAATTTTTTGCAAGGGGTTTGTTTATTGTTTTCAATAATTTACAGATTTAATGTGTAGCAAGACCGCTCTAACAGCCTAACGTTAAATATAGACCTGCACTCCCGCGGGACCAACCGAGTGCGGCGCGGGATCATATTTGATGGTGAATGCGGATGCGGGCGGAAAGATATTATTGTGTGCGAGTCGCAGGAAAAAAAAAAAATGTGCGGGACTCCCGCAAAGTAGAAATATCTAACAAAATAAATAACTAGAAACAAATAAACCTTTATTTATAATAAAATTAAAGGTGCACTATGCAGCTTTTGTCCACTGGAGGGCGCCTATGCAAAACAAATGCGTAGTTTGATGACGCAAAGTGTGAGCGCAGCATCTTGGGAGATGTGGTCTTCTCATCACAGCCGGTGAAAAATAGGACTCGGGCAGAAATCACGTTCATGGATGCGGTTATTAACATTACTGTAGTCTAAAGCAGAGCAGGACCGAGTGTTGAGGAGCTGAGCACGGCTGCTGGAGCGATTGTTAAACAAATACCCGCCTCGCGAATACCGGGACTTTTATTATGACGGGACGGGACTCATTTGCCGGGCGCCTGCACAGATCCGCTCTTCCGGTTATGATTTTGAGGTAATGGAGCTCTGTTTATCATATTAGATACATTTAAGTGTGTTCAAAACGATGTTATGACGTTACTCCGTTCGTTCAGTTGTTCACACTGCTAAGAGTAAAGCGCTCCTGCCAAATAAAAGCCGAAACCGAGGGTAGCGCAGATATGACGCAATTGACAGGCGACTCCCTCAAATGCAATGCTGCAACGTCCCGGTCATCGGTTAAAATAGCAATTTTCTCACAATTTACAAATAGTTGGAAACATCTGGGATATTGTAGGTACTCAACTGAACAAAATATATAACACTGGCCTAGTGGTTTTTGGATATTTTACTGCAAAAATACTACATAGTTCACCTTTAAATCGATTTACAGGCGCATGGACGGAAGGTAACTCTCGCGTGGATCATAGGAACAGCCAAGCCTACACACAGTGGCAAAATGTCTGCGCCGCATAACTCAGGTGAATCGCTTAGAGCTACAGATATTAGTAAGTTCTTGTAAGAAAGTCAGATCCATGCGACCATCTGGGACATGTGATCATTTTGCCTGAAGCGTTGTTGTAAAAGTCTACTCCTGAATCCTGATAATACAACCAAGCGTTCAGCTGATAACAGTACAGAGTAACGTAAACCGGACGTTCGTTACCGGCGTGTTCTACGTTGCCATAGAGATCATGGGAAAGGTCAGAGTTCGGGAAAGTTGTGGATACCGGGAAACCGATATCATTTAGAAAAATACCGTGATATGATTTTTTTTTGTCAGACCGCTCAGCACTAGTAGTAAGATGTCATTGAAATGCACCGTTTGGCTAGTAAACCGTTACAGCCTAATTTGCACTTTAACTTGACCGATTGCAGGTACTGCACCCCTCAACACAAGGACTTTGACGACCTGGAAAGGAAGTACTGGAAAAACCTGACGTTTGTGTCGCCAATTTACGGTGCCGACGTTAGCGGCTCCATCTACGACCCGGTGAGTGACTAAACATCCGCTTACGTCTCATCTATCCACTGATCGGATCTGATTTCGCTGCAGCGATCACTTGAAGCGTAATGTAGTTTGACTTTCTAAAACTAAAATCTCAGTTACATCAGTGTGTCCAAAGTGAAAATAGACATGGTGTCGAAAGTACAGCTAACAAAACAAACAGTTCTTTATGTTTAATGCCCGACTGATGTGATTGATTGATCGTTTGCTCACCTTGACTGTAAGTTATAGCCAGTATAAGTCCTGTCTTGGCCATGTAAAGCCGGTTACCACACAAAGAAGAAATAATAAATAGAAATATTTATGTGTTAAAAAAGAGAACTGAAGCTGAAACTACATCAGTGATCAATAACTAGAAGTTTTTCAGTGTATAACCATTGCAAAAATGATTATTTATGTAATTTTGCAGATAATTAAAGTATTTTTATAGTGTTATTTTGCTTGCGTTATTATTTTTTTAGTGTTATATTAGGTTGTTAAAAGTAGAAATTGTAAAGCAATTAGAATTTTTTTTAAATAGGCATTTTAAAGATATTTTGTGTTTTAATAGCATATTATTAATAATTTAGTAATATGATTTAGCGTATTATTTGTGAAGCTTGTTCATGGCTCCAATACGTTTTTGCTTTTTATCAACAAAAAAGGTGTTTTTGTATTTTTATAACATTATTTTATAACGTTTTTTAAAAGAAGAAGTTGTTAGGCTGGTATTTTTGTTCATGGCTCCTTTAAATTTAGTTTTTGATCAATAATTTTTGTAATTTTTTATAGCATATTATTTGTGAAGCTTGTATTTTTGTTTATGGCTTCTTAAATACATTTTTGTTCAAAAAGTTTGTGATCAAATGTAGTTTTTTAAAGGCATTTTCATAGCATTATTGACAGGTTGTTAAAAATAAAATTAGTGAAGCTTGTAATTTTGTTTTCATGGCTCCTTTCAGTTTTTTATCAATTCTTTTTAGCAAATTTAGTTTTTTTAAATAGGCATTTTAGAGGTATTTTGTGTTTTATTAGCATATTATTAATAATTTAGTAATATAATTTAGCATATTATTTGTGAAGCTTGTATATTTGTTCATGGCTCCTTACATTTTTGGTTTTATCAAAAAATGTTTTAAGTTTTTTTAACCCCTTAACTGCCTAAGTTTACTTGACTATATTTCACTTAAATCCTAATGTAATCGTGACAAACTATATATTGTTGGAAAGGTCTAACACTCCTGAAGAGATATGTGTCCATTGTTTTATGATAAAAATTACATGATGACAGTAAAATAGTCATTTATGACGAGAGTGCCCCTAAAAAAAAAATCTACATCATAACAGCAGTTGTAACCTTTAACTACTTTGTAATGAAAATCTTTTCTTATCTTGACAAAACACATAATTTCTTGACAAAACACATATCATTTGAAAGGTCTGAGTCACAATGTTCTATATTTGGTGACTGTTTTATGATGAAAGTGATATTTGGACAGATATTTACAGGAAAATACATCAAATAAACAATCAATGGAAATTGAATGACACCCGGTGGCTATTTTTGGTATAGCACCTAAACAAAATCTCATGGGGACTTTAATTTTTGTGATATCAACTTCAAATTTGGAACACAATTTGTTTAGACATATGGCTTTGATTTCATAGTCATTTTTGAGTAAAACATTTTTTTGTAAAATATTTATTTTATATAAATTAAATAATATTTTGTACTGTATTTTTCATTTTCAATCAATTTAAACTTCCATAACTTTTCTATAATTTAATATTTTGAAATGCTTTCACGTTAGCAATAATCTGCCGATTGTCATCTTTAAATCAAGACCAAACTTAAGTCTATATACCAAAGCATTCATGAATTACAGCCCTTTAAGTTTGGATAGTGCATTTTCATGACTATTCTCAAAAAGGTTAAGGGGTTAAAGGTTTTTTGTATTTTTATAACATTATTGCAAGTTTTTTAAAAGAAGAATTTGTTAAGCTGGTATTTTTATTCATGGCTCCTTTAAATTGAGTTTCTCATCAACATGATAAGATCAAATATGTAGGTATTTTTGTATATTTTTAATAGCATAATTTTAAGGTCGTTAAAGCTTGTAATTTTGTTCATGGCTCCTTTAAATTAAATATTTTGGTTTCTATCAATTATTTTTAATTTAATGTAGTTTTTTGTAATGTTTTTATAGCATATTATTTGTGAAGCTTTGATTTTTGTTTATGGCTTCTTAAATACATTTTTGTTCAAAAAGTTTGTGATCAAATTTAGTTTTTCAAAAGTATTTTATTTCATTATTGACAGGTTGTTAAAAATATAATTTGTGAAGCTTGTAATTTTGTTCCTGGCTCCTTTAAATACTTTTTTGTGTTTTTTTTTATCAATTCTTTTTATCATATTTGTTTGTGTTTCTTTTAATCGCATTTTAAAGGTATTTCGTGTTTTAATAGCATATTATTAATTATTTATTAATATAATATTTTTGTTCATGGCTCCTTTAATTTTTGTTTTTTATGAAAATGTTTTTAATTTGTATTTTTTTTTGTAGCATCATTTTAAAGTTGTTAAAGCTTGTCATTTTGTTCATGGCTTTAAATTACATTTTATGTTTTTTTAATCAATTCTTGTTTATCAAATTGGTATTAAAAAGGTATTTTTGTGTTTTAAAAGCATATTATTTGGGAAGCTTGTATTTTTATTCATACATTTTTAGCATCAAAATGCTTTTTTGTTACAAATAAAATATGTGAAGCTTATAATTTAGTTAATGGCTCTTTTAAATTACCTTTTTTTTTGTTTACATGGTAAACAATATATATAATTTTGTTAAAATATTTCCATATTAGGAGTGTTTATAAATCATTCAGTCATTGGGGTTGAATTGTTATGTTATATTGGCTTTATTTTCTTGTGCACACTGCAAAAAATGCTCTTCTTATTCAGTATTTTCTTTGTGTTTCCAGTCCAAATATCTAAATATTCTTCAAACAAGATGCATTTACTACATCAGTAAAACGATATGTGACATTTTTTCTTGTTTTTTTTTAAATAAAATAAAAATGAAGTGAGTTTTTGCTTAAAACAGGCAAAATGATCTGCCAATGTTATTTCTGTTTGGACGGAAACAAGAAACAAGATTTCAATCAGAAATAAGATTATTTTTCTCACCCCATTGGCAGATCATTTTGCCCGTTTTAAGCAAAAACTCTCTTCATTTAGATATTATTTTTAAGAAAACAAGAAAAAATATCTCATGTCGTTTTACTGATCTAGTAAATGCATCTTGATTTAAGAATATTTAGATATTTAGACTGGAAACAAGACAAAGATACTGAGTAAGAAGAGCATTTTTTGCAGTGCATGTAGTAAATGTTGTGTGTGTGTGTGTACTGTGTGTTTTCCCTGATAAAGGACATCGCGGAGTGGAACATCGGCCATCTAAACACTCTTCTGGATATGGTGGAGCAGGAATGTGGGATCGTCATTGAGGGAGTTAACACACCGTACCTGTATTTTGGCATGTGGAAAACCACCTTTGCCTGGCACACGGAGGACATGGACCTCTACAGCATCAACTACCTGCATTTCGGGCAACCTAAGTCCTGGTGAGCTTCCTACATTTAGTTAAAGGGGTTAGTTTCGTAGGCCTGTCACGATAACTACGTTTTCTTTTGCAATATATCGTCCCAGAAATAATAACAATAAACAATATTATTGTCATTTTAAGACCATTTTATACCGCTGAATATATAATCCTAATTTAACAGCATAATAATGCAAGTAGAGCTACACACTTTCAAATTACAACCTTTTACACTGCAAAAAATGCTCTTCTTATTTATTATTTTCTCCTTGTTTCCAGTCCAAATATCTAAAAATACTTGAATAAAGATTCATTTACTAGATAAGTTAAATTACATTAGATATTTTTTCTTGTTTTGTTGGAAATACGATCTAAATGAAGTGAGTTTTTGCTTAAAGCAGACAAAATGATCTGCCAATGGGGTGAGAAAAATAATCTTATTTTTGATTGGGACGGAAACGAGAAACAAGATCTCAATCAGAAATAAGATTATTTTTCTCACCCCATTGGCAGATCATTTTGCCTGTTTTAAGCAAAAACTCACTTCATTTAGATTTGATTTTCAACAAAACAAGAAAAAATATCTTATGTTGTTTTACTGATCTAGTAAATGCATCTTGATTTAAGAATTGTTAGATATTTAGACTAGAAACGAGACAAAATGACTAAATAAGAAGAGCATTTTTTGCAGTGTAATTCTTTAGATCATGGAAATTAAGGATAAAAAATATATCTTAAAAAATAAATAAAACATTTAATAAATAGTAATTAAACATTTTCCCTTTTGAAACGCCTTTAACATTCTGCGTTGGCATTTATATGTGCACCGGAACGGGATTGCTGCTTAGAAATCGAGCCCATTTGGGCTTATTCTTCTAAACTATATGTATATATATATATATGTGTGTGTGTGTATGTATGTATGTGTATATATATATATATATAATAAATAAATAAATAAATAAACAAACAGGGCCGTACCCAGGATTTTCTAAATCCCGAGGTCCAAATATGAATTTTGGAGGGTTTGAAAAAAAAAAAACATGTCCCTCCTTTATATATGCATTTTAAGACATAAGAAAATCAAAGAATCAGCTAAATGTAGCTTCAGTGTGCGTGTGTCAGTGTGCAGTATAAATTATTTTAAGAAGACAACAGATTTTCATAAATGAGAATCTGGGAAAATGTTGCAAAAAAATTAGACTCCAAATTAAAAACAATTGAAAATCTGTTTTGTTGTTAAATTGAGCCAAAGACGACATGTGTGTGACTCCGTCTTAGAAAACTTAGCTAAAGTAAATTTTGTGATTTACATTATGTAAAGAACATTATTTGAACATATAACCTTGATATATTTAATGTTGAATGAGTAAGATCATGTCAAAGATAGAAATCAATGTGAAAATATAACCAATGAGTGAAATCTAAATTTGATGCTCCTAATCTCAATATTAGATTATGAGACTTTAGCCCTGTATCTTTTCTCTTTTCAAAGCTGAGCTTTGTTTGAAGCAGTCATTTTCTTCTGTATCGGTAAAAACAAAGTTGTAAATGTAAAGAGAAAAGAAAACCAGGTCAAGAAAACGTTAGTAGTTAGCATCCCTGATTATTAAGCGCTCTCGCGGTGTTGTGATGTCAAACGTCAGTCGTTGTTCGAAGCGCCGGTTGGTGGTTGTGGCATTTGTCCCGCCTCTCCTCCACTGTGATTGGACATTGATGTTCAGCCAAAGTTGAACTGTGGACGCTCAACGCGTAAAAATGGATAAAACCTGCCAGCTGTTGACTCTATTAAAAAGTGCGGCGCATCCATTGGAAACAGTTGAAAACATACGCCGGGCGAGGCTAGAACACCTGTTTGTACACACGCCGCCTTAATAGGCTATTATTTTGCAACTTCTATTATGTACACCTCTGAGAATTACCGAGGTCCGGACCTCGGGGACCTCAATGGTGCGTACGGCCCTGTATATTAATAATATGGGGCATCAGTGGCTCAGTGGTTCATGTAGATTGTCTACAAACCGAAAGGTTGGTGGTTCGATCCCCGGTTCCACCTGACCAGGTGTCGAAGTGTCCATGATCAAGACCCCTAACCCCAGCTGCTCCCGACGAGCTGGATGAGCCTTACATGGCTGACACCGCCGTCGGTGTATGAATGGGTGAATGTGAGGCTCTTTGGATGGCCATAGGGTCTGTTAAAAGCGCTATATAGATGCAGTCCATTTACCATAACGCCTCAAAAGGCGCCTTTTCTTCCCCTGTAGATAACCGCTCGGTGTTTGAAGGAACTGCCCGAGAGTTAATCGAGTAAAATGTTGTTGACATTCATTATCATGTAAACATAAAGGGCAATATATTGCATCACAAAAAAATGATCGAGGTCATGTGCATATATTGTGCTATATATGAATATATTGATTATTGCGACAGGCTTATTAATTCGCCATTTTTTAACACTTGATGAGATTAAAGTGGCTTAATATGTTCAGAATTGGCCCGCATTTTACTGAAGAGTTAATTGCCATATATGGGTAAAAACAAGTGTCTCACAAAACTTTATGCTTATTTTAAAGGGTTAGTTCACCCAAAAATGAAATGTCTGTCATTAACTCCTCCCCCTAATGTCGTTCCACACCCGTAAGACCTCCGTTCATCTTCACACACAGTTTAAGATATTTTATATTTAGTCTGAGAGCGTATGCAAGTGTATGCACACTATACTGTCCATGTCCAGAAAGGGAATAAAAACATCATCACAGTAGTCCATATGAGACATCAGTGGGTTAATTAGAGTCTCTTGAAGCATCCAAAATACATTTGGGTCCAAAATAACAAAAACTACGACTTTATTCAGCATTGTCTTCTCTTCCGCGTTTGTGTTCAATCCTCAAATAAAGATTCAAACGGTTATGAATCAGTGAATCGATTCATGATTCGGATCGCCAGTGTCTTGTGATTTCAGCAGTTTGACACACGATCCGAATCATGAATCGATTCACTGATTCATAACCGTTTGAATCTTTATTTGAGGATTGAACACAAACGCGGAAGAGAAGACAATGCTGAATAAAGTCGTAGTTTTTGTTATTTTTGGACCCAAATGTATTTTGGATGCTTCAAGAGACTCTAATTAACCCACTGATGTCTCATATGGACTACTGTGATGATGTTTTTATTCCCTTTCTGGACATGGACAGTATAGTGTGCATACACTTGCATACGCTCTCGGACTAAATATAAAATATCTTAAACTGTGTGTGAAGATGAACGGAGGTCTTACGGGTGTGGAACGACATTAGGGAGAGGAGTTAATGACAGACATTTCATTTTTGGGGGAACTAACCCTTTAAGGGACCCTCCTGTAGTATAATCTAAATGAAGGAGCTTAAATGTAGATTGGCCACATGGGGGCGCCCTTGTCATTCACTTCAGCTGTGAACATTTAGGATGACATCATCGAGAAAGATGAATCGTGTGCTTTGTCTCACTGTATCTCGTGCCGCATCTAAACCAGCTACGGGCTCTTTATAGCAGAGCGTTTGGTTGTGAAGTGAACCCTCTGGAGCATTAGATGTGATTAAATGAGAAGTGTTGTGCTGCATATGTTGAGGTGTTTGCCGTGTTTTGTGCATCGAAATCAAGTAAGATTAACAGCTACTGACCTAAAGATTTGCAAAGCAAGCGTAACATCCCCTCGATTGAAAGCGAAATGCCTTTTGAAATGACTTGGTATTCTGTTGGTTTGTTTTTCTGAAGTTGAACTTGACTCTCCTTTCTTGCGGAGAGAGACTTTAATACGGTATTTTGAGGTTCAGAATACACAATTTTCCGGCTGGATGTCTTTCCCTGTGATGAGAGAGCTCAAATAAACATACTTACGGTATTATTTTTCCACATGTGAGCTTACTACAGACATTTCTGTCCGTTTTCTTCTTCTTCTTCACATTTATCTTTTATAGCATCTCCCTCTCACTCTCGTGTTTGGTCTTCTCCCTGGTGGATCCTGTTATTTTCCTCCTCTTTTGAGAAGGATGCATGTGTGTTTTGCACTCTCGCACACTAGGCCTTGATGCCCTTGTCTTGCGTCGTCTTGACTCTCAAACTGAGCGTTCATTAGACGTGGCTGTCGTATCTCGGGCTGTTGTACAGAGTGATATTTCATCCATCTGTGCGTCCCGTGTCTTTATCCTCAAGCTGGAAAGCGCTTGTCAATCAAGGCTGTTTTGCTCAATGTTGGATCTTTGTGGAGACTGTATAGGGCTTCTACACACAACTCCATGCGTGACTTGAAAGGCATAATAGATTTCGGTAACACTTTATAATAATGGTCCGTTAATAATAGATAACTCTGCAGGAAGTAATGCAGCACTAGCACTACATTAACACCTCAGCTACTACTGTTAACTAATATAGAAACCAGCTGAACTAATCAGTAACATCGCATTTAGGAGATAGTTCCTTATTAAGTAATCAATAATGACTGACTGAGATTAGCCTCATTAATAACTATTAAATAACTGACCAATTATCACATTATTGTGTGTTTGAGATGTAATTAATCATATTCTTTAGTCTGAATAAAGTCATAAAAGGCTTCACTAATTACCTCGTCATTATGGAGGAGCTACTGGTGATCTGGGTAGGGTTGCACCAGTCGTTCGTAAGTTATCTCTTAAGCCCCTTTCACACTGCACGTTGGACCCGCAATATTCCCGGAGCATTGCCGGGTCGCCTTCTGTGTGAAAGCAACCACGTCCCGGCATTGATTACCGAATTCGACCCGGGTCGGGGACCTAGTAACATTGCGGTATTCGACCCGGGACGAGCGCTGTGTGAACAAAAGCCGTAACTAATGCCGCAACGTGTACGTAGTTATCGTGCGACTCCTAGAGCTTGTTTTTTCAATAACACAACCCTGCAGTGCCAGAAGAGCTCGTCGGTGTTTTAAACGCAGAGAGTGTTCGTATACAAAAGAAACTCAAATTAAACAAGCAGAAATGTGCGCAAACTGGACACAAGTCGAGACCACGGAGCTCCTTACTATCCGCGCTGAAGCTGAGATCGCTCGCCATTATACGTCACATCAGGATGTCACGTGTCAACTCGACCCGGGACCGTTACGGGTTGTGTGTGAAAGCGCACATATTACGGTATTTCGCTGGCAGTGTGAATGGCCCAAATCTAGCGGCCCGGGAACAAATGCCGGGTCGCATTATCCGTGTATTTGCTGGAATCGCAGTGTGAAAGGGGCTTTAAATTTGAACGTAAAGTCCACTCTAGAGGCTTAGTAACTACTAGCTAGTTTGTAACTAACTCAGTACTTTTTTCGGTTGCACCATTTGGTCTTAAGGCAGAACGTAGTTAGTAGGTCGTAAGCTCTCCGTAAAGTAATGCGTAGGCGCATTATATGACGTTTACCCTCAATGATCCAATCGCAGCCTTCAAATACGAGAGCTGAAGTTGTGTTAAAATGTTGTAAATTTTAGTTTATCCTTCGTTATTATAACTTATTACACGGCTCCTGATTGGTCAATCGCGCATTCCAGCGGTATGTTATTTCCAGATAACAGCCGCTCATCCGGGTACTACGAGTTATCTTGACCGGTTCTACTTCTGTGCTTAACGCTGGCGCCATCTTGTGTCTTAAACAGCCGTGGGTTACAATGGAAGACTTCAAGGCGGGTTTCCTTTATAACGTTTTTAATATGGATATTTTTCTGACACAAACGCATCGATTGGAATCAGAAGGCTCTATTAACCCATCGGAGTCGTGTGGAGCACGTTATTTGACGGACAGCTGCATTTTTTATGGACTTCAGAAACAGCTCCAACTACTGCTGGGATTAACGTTAGCCTGGACTTTTTAAATATAACTCTGATTGTATTTGTCTGACAGAAGAATGTCATAAACACCTATAATGACTTGAGGGTGAGTAAATCATAGGCTTGGTTTCATTTTTGGCTGAACTAACCCTTTCAGCATTCATTTTCAACATTTAGCAGCAATAGATAAAGGCTTAAAGCAGGTTGGAACTGTTTTTCTTCGCAGAAGCTTTGCGTAAGAGCTAATAAAATATTTAATCTCAAGACAATATTTAGTGTCTAATTTATTTGAGACTAGTAGCCGTGTAATAAGCGGGATAATGTCCACCCAGCCGGTTGTTATCGCAGAATAAACCCCTTCAGAGTGATGCTCCGCTTCGCCTCGGGGTCCTGATCACTCTGAAGGGGTTTATTCTGCGATAACAACCGGCTGGGTGGACATTATCCCTTACTTATTTTGCCTCATGTAGGCTAACCAATGGTAAAAATAAGTTTCCATTAAATACAATAAATAATTTAACTTAAGTGATTGTATATAACATTCAGAAGCATTCAGTATATGAAACGCCATTAATAAGGGCATAACAATAAATAAATACTGAAACCAAATAACAAAAGAAATTACTTTTATTGATTTTGACTGATTTTATTTGACATCATGACATGCACAACACGGAGAGATGAGACGGATGGGACGGATGCATGCAGCGGCACGGGTACGTGTTAAAGAGCCGCTAACAAAGTAACTTAACTTAAAATATAAGTAGCCTAAATGTAAATGTATTATCATATTCGTGTAAAGAATTAAAGTCTGTCATGCAAAACAAGAGCTTTATTGTGCAGTTCAGTCTGTCTGCTACCTATTCCAACCATTACTCCTGATCGGAGGCTTCCGTAAATATTTAGTCTAAACGTAGATTTACGCTTCAACTTAGTTCAATGGTGCAACGCAAAATTTGTTGTAACTTAGGGCCAGTTTACGTCAAAACTAGGCTAAGTTGTAACTTGCTGGTGCAACCGGCCCCTGGACCGTTATTTTAAAGAGGAAAATATGGTTTTCCACCTTAAAATAATGCTCCAGATCACTAGAAGTTCCTGAATAATGACTAGATAACACTTAAGGAATTAGTGAAGCATTTTATGACCACACTGAGAGTAAACAAAGACCATTTCTCTCATCTCAGACATGTTAATGTTGTGCTTAGTAATTAATTAGTACATTTTTATAATTTTTCCTTGTTACCTATTAGTTATTAGTGACGCCAGTCTCATCCAGTAACTATTAATGATCTAAAAAGGAACTATCTTAGTCCTGAATTCAGTATTACTGATTAGTTCAGCTGGTTTCTATATTAGTTAACAGTAGTAGCTGAAGTGTTAATGTAGTGCTAGTCCTGCATTACTTCCTGCAGAGTTATCTATTAATAACCGACCATTATTATAAAGTTTTTCCGAGATTTCGTTACGAAAGGATGGTTTTTAAGACTTGGGTTGAAAGTAGGAAGTGTACACCTGTCCCTAACCCTACTCTTAAACTTACCCAGACCACCACACCAGTGTTATGCAATATAATATGAACACAATAAGTACATTGTACTTATATTTTGATGGCCACCTAATTTAACCTAATCTAATAGTGGGACCGTATTTTCTATCAAACGTCAGTCGTCTTTATCTCGTCAATTTAGTCAAAAGTACATACACGCGTCAATCAATGTGTAAATGTTTCACAGATGCATAAGTTACAACTGCCTCCATTTCTTTAAGAAAAGGTTAAAATAATTGTATTAACTATAACTTAAGTCTGAATGTAAAAATAATAACACAATGTAATCATCTAATCCCTGATCATATGATGGGGGATCCCCATGACAGGGAACGCAAATGCTAACATCAAGGATTTCTCATGTAAAAGTTGCATTAGGGCCAGATTTGATGCTGTTGCTTGACACTTAATGCCTTGACATGGATCATGTGAAAAGGTTGTAGCGTGTTTTGCTCCTGATCTATTACGCACAGGTGTCCAAAAGGATAGGAGTGCAAATCCGTGATTCTTTGAGAGGTCTTGCGCAAGTCTCACTTGCTCTCTTGGGTATCTTTCCGTCTCCATTTCTTCTGTGTCCTCGTATCTCTCTGAAGTGTTAGCTCTTGATGTCTCTAGCTAAGCATTCTCTCTTTCTCTCACTCTCCGGAGGCCTTATCTCAAGTTAACTTTCCGTCGCTTCTCAGCATAACAGAGAACGGCAAGACTCTTGCTTAGGGTGGGGTAGGGGAAAGGAAAAAGGAGAATTTACTCAGCCTTCAACTCGGCTTAATGCAACTGTGTGTGCGCTCGTCCTCCCCACCCAAACACCCCCTTCCGCTTTTGAAATTGAATCCGTTTTACTTTTCTGGTAATTACAGTATGTTAAAGCGTGTGTGTGGTAGCTGTTTGCCTAACCCTCTGTTCAGCCACTGTGAAATTAACTTCATTCGCCTCCAACTCTCCTCCCATCAAAGTCATAATTCTCGCCGCCTCCTGAGATCTAGTGTCAGATTCTTAAAGATTGCGGAGTGGCCCAAAGTGGTGCGCACGCTGCCGGAAATAATCTCTGTGAGAGGGAGTGCGGCAGCCGAGGGGATAGCGTGATTCTTATTGCTAGTTTTCTTGTTCCTGTCCTCTTCAAGATGATGACAAATAAAATCGTAACGCTGCCGGTGGCGTGGATGCCGATTTGCAGGTTGGGGTTTTGTGTGGCCGGCATGGGATTGGAGAGATATCACATTTGGGAAGTGAAGTATGGAATTGTTTCATGGGTCGTAAACAAGGTAAATGGGATGCGTCCCTTACATACGCCCAGGCACATAAGTACCCGTGTAAAAATCTCGAAACGGTGTTTATTGGGCGCTTTTTGTTAATTTCGTAGTTCCGGTGGTGCATGAGGAACCTCAAGAGACAAGAGGCCTTTCTCCAATCGGCCGTTTCCAGTCACACCAAGTCAAGCCCCTTGGATTTGGCTTGATTACTGGTGCCCCCGGTGTGATTTTCATCAATACTTCTTCCCCAGACAGTTCCCAATCGAACTTCTGCATATTTTGGTTGCCAGATAGAGTTACTGTCAGCTTGATCTGGTGGGGCTAGTGGGGTGTAAAGATACTCCTGCTGGCAGGAAGCGTTTGTACCCTAATTACAGCCAAGCCACACATCAGATCCGGCTTTTATCCGAGAGAAAAGGAGAGAAAGACACATCTAATTATTATTGATCTGTGGTGGCACCTCAAACACCAAATTAAATCCACAACTACCAATGCCTTCAGAGTTGTTGGCGGTAGGGGCAGCCGTTCGATTTTTTTGATGGCTCCATCTTTGGTTTTTCAAGGATCGATGCATGTAACAAATGCACATCATCATGGGAAGACATTAGCAACTGTTATTGGTCTACTTTGGGCTGTCTTTGGCACATTGCTGCTTTGCAGTGTCTTGGGTTGCAAAGTACCCAGAAACTTTCCAGGATTTTTGTTTAAAAGGTTTTTCTGTAAATTTACCAGAAATGTTCAGCCCCTTTGCATCTCTATGAAAGTATGAATGTATTAAAGTTTAATCTTGCTAAACTTCTTCGAGATCCAGTTATATTCCACTTTGAATGCTGTCTGTGTAAAAAGTTTGCTAGTGATGTGATTTCTACACATGGTGTTGTTACCAAGATATGCTTTAGGGTATTAAGAGTAGCATTCATCGAGTTCAAGAGGCACAGAGCTCCTGCACTATATCATGCTACTGCTAATTTGATAAATATGAATTTGGGAATCACTTAATGCTGACTCGCCGCCTTAGATCAATCAATCTTTCATCTATTTCTGTCCTGTTCTGGTTTGGTTAGTGCGTGTTTAACCCATGGTGTTATTTCAGGTCCACTCCTTCCTTGTACTGCCATTCCTTTTACTTCAGTTAAAGTCGCAGCACTTTATGAAATAAAACAAGCTCTTCCTGCAAGTCAGCTGCATACAAACACAACCTTTTAATCTGTCCACTTGGTATTCAGTTGACTTTCAGATGATCCCCGTCTGTTTTGGGAAAACCACTGCTGTGAAATTGCTCTGTGTTTAGCTGGAAAATGCCCGTAAAATCCCTGTTTTGTCTCCTGTCTCCAGTAGAGGGCAGTGCAACGCAGCTCAAAATCCTCCCACAGCAGCTTTTTCTATTCATTGTGAATGTGGGATTTTGAGCTGGAGCCCAGGGGAGGGTGATGCACCGGATTTGCTGTTCAGGGCCTCGGGAGGGTTTCGGCTCTCCGGAAACTTGAGGAAATAATTAGGCTAATACAGACAATGTCAATAATCACGTCAGGCGAATTGAACCTTCAGCAGCACAGAAGATATTGTGCTTTTTCCATCTCCAGCAAAATAATTTCAAATCACAGTCTGCAGCTTCGGGTGGAATATTATTATTGCGCATGTTTGAGCCGATTAGCCCTAAATAAATTGGCCTTCGCGCAGTAATTTTCCAGGCTTTGTCTTAGTGACATTTGAATATCTTTGTCTTTAAACTAGCGTGTGGCTGGTGAATGTGAAATAGGGGTGAAATGTTCTGCGTTTCATGTTTTCGAGAGCTGTAGAAAAGCGTATGATGATCAGAGGGTGATTCGCATAGAGGCGTCTCGCTGCGCGTCCCTCCAGTGTCTTTCCCGCTCGTCTTTTCTATTGATCCCATTAATTGATCTCTGTTTTTTCCCCCTCTCCTCCACAGGTATGCGATTCCTCCCGAGCACGGCAAGAGGTTGGAGAGGCTGGCGCAAGGTAAGACCTCACATCCGTTTGTTATCATGTCTTCAAGTTTAGCAGATCAAAACAGAGGCCACTTATATAGAAATCTTCAATGTACAGAAGCATAAAATATGAATAGTTCATGTATGAAATCTCAGTTTCTTATTGCTCCAAACTTTCTTTCAGTGGTGCAACACGAAATATAGATATTTCTCTATTTGTTCAATCTGCTTTTCATATATTTGCAGAGAATAGGGTATATATTCAAATCATTTACATATAGAAAGCATGGTAACACTTTAGTATTAGTACACATATTCACTATTAACTACGACTTCTGCCTCAATAGAGTGCTGAAGTCACGACGTCACTTTGTAGGCCAAAACGCGGAAGTGAGTTAGCATTGTAGCACTTCCGGTTCCCTCGCTCTAAAGTTTTTTGAATGGGTTTTTGCTAAATCGTCTGAAATAAGGTCTATGGTTAACAAAGCCTCTAATATTTTCACATTTTGATACACCAGTGTGTTTTATGTCATAGATCAAAACGTGAAAATATTCTTAAAAACAGTGGTTGCTAACAAGTTGCTAAAAGGGACTACATCCTACACACAGAAAAATAGGGTGTCAGAATTGTACCTTTAGGGGTACAACCTCTTGTCGCTGTGTCAGTACCCTTAAAAGGACAACTTTGTACCATTTTTACCACAAAAAGGTTCATAGTAGTACCTTAAGGTACGCATTTGTACTCAAAGGTACTAATATGCACCTTTTAGGAGTAAAAAAGGTACAAAGTTGTCCTTTTAAGGGTACTGACACAGCGACAAGAGGTTGTACCCCTAAAGGTACAATTCTGACACCCTATTTTTCTGTGTATGGTCGGGACTTTAGACGTCATCGTGACAAACAGGAAATCTCACCGGCCCGCGTTTCATTCACTTTTGAATTCTGTAAGTAAATGTTTAAAAAAATAAAAAACTAGCCCGCGTTTCAGCCTCACGTTCTTAGAAGTTTACCTTTCACTTAATATACATAAAGTTATATATTTAGTCCTTTCAAATAGTAGTGTTTCCAAATATTGTTGTACACAGAAATCTGTGATAGGTAACCGATCACCAGTTCTTCATTTCTGTGGAGAGACTGTAGTGTTTTGTTTTGTCCCGAGATGGAAGCACAAGTCGTCGAATGAAAGCTGCGCTGTTCTACGTGTCCAGATTTATAGAGGTTCTCTCCTCGATTATGATCAATCGTCTAAGAAAAAGGACATACGATTGTAAATTGATACGGCTAAGTTATAGCTTACGTCGTTATGCTTCTGAGGTGGTAAAAGCACGTTTTTTTCCCCCTGGCGAATTAGCAAACATACAATCAAACATAATACAGTGAAAGATAATCTTTAAAGTCTATTTGATGATCAGGCATAATAGCCTAATCTTAATCACAAAGACAATAATATTAAGCTTTATATAAACTAATAAACGAATAAATAAAACATTAACAAACGAGAAAACAAATCTCAGAGAGGCACGCATAAACCCAATTCGTTTCTAAGATTTTTGGAAAAAACGAATTGGCAATATTTCTCATGATAAGTGTTCATACACAGCGCAGATCATAATGAGCGAACGTGTTTTTTAAATAAAGTTTGAGGAAGCTTGATGATGACGTAGAGCCGCGACTGTGTGCTGTAGTCCGTTTATAGCCTAGCGTTAGCATTTTATATCTGACGGCTTTATTTAGGCTTCAAACGGTATACATGTTGGATTCACTTGTGAAGATTATCTCGATAGACAAAACGTGTAAGGGTCATAACTCTTTGTTGAACACAGATCTTATTTTTTGCGATTGTCCAAAAGTCTGTGGGGAAAATGCATCGGCTTTTGATCGGGAACCCATGTGCCGCTAACCTCCGGGTTGGCCTACAAAGTGACGTCACGACTTCGGCACTCTATAAACTCCTAATTTACTGCTTATTAATAGTTAGTATGGTAGTTTTTGTTGCGTTTAAGTTTAGGTATTGGGTCGGTTTAAGGGATGTAGAATAAGCTCATGCAGAATAAGGCATTAATATGAGCTTTATAAGTCCTAATAAACAGACAATATCCTAGTAATATGCATGCTAATAAGAAACTAGTTAATAGTTAATAACTGAACCTTAAAATAAAGTGTTACTAAAACTTATCCCCTTAACTGTCACTGTCCCGTAAATGGGACGCCTAAGTTTACTTCACTATATTTCACTTAAATCCTAATGTAATCATGACAAACTATATATTGTTGGAAAGGTCTAACACTCCTGAAGAGATATGTGTCCATTGTTTTATGATAAAAATTACATGATGACAGTAAAATAGTCATTTATGACAAGAGTGCCCCTCAAAAAAAAAAATCTACATCATAACAGCAGTTGTAACCTTTAACTACTTTGTAAAGAAAATCTTTTCTTATCTTGACAAAACACATATCATTTGAAAGGTCTGAGTCTCAATGTTCTATATTTGGTGACTGTTTTATGATGGAAGTGATATTTGGACAGACATTTACAGGAAAATACATCAAATCAACAATCAATGGAAAATGAATGACACCCGGTGGCTATTTTTGGTATAGCGCCCTTAACAAAATCTCATGGGGACTTTAATTTTTGTGATATCAACTTCAAATTTGGAACACAATTTGTTTAGACATATGGCTTTGATTTCATAGTCATTTTAGAGTAAAACATTTTTTGTAAAATATTAATTTTATATAAATTAAATAATATTTAATACTGTATTTTTCATTTTCAATCAATTTAAACTTCCATAACTTTTCTACAATTTAAGTTTTAGTTTTTTGAATTTTAGTTTTTTGAAATACTTTCACTTTAGCAATAATCTGCTGATTGTCATCTTTAAATCAAGACATTTAAATCAAGCATTCATGAATTACAGCCCTTTAAGTTTGGATAGTGCATTTTCATGACTATTCTCAAAAAGGGGGGCGACAGTTAGGGACCGTAGTATAAAATATGAATAATGAAGGAACCTCAGTCTCCTATTGCTCCAAACTTTTTCCATATATTGACAGAGAATATGGAATAGGGTTAAGCTCATTTACATATATAAATCTTAAAGGTACAGTAGCATAAAATATGAATAGTTCATGTAGGAATCCCAGTCTCTTATTGCTCCAAAAGAAATGGAGATATTTTATTCTGTTGGCAGAGAATGGCATAGGTGCCATTTTAAGCTCATTTACATATAGAAATCTTAAAGGGGCCGTAGCAGAAACAGGAATACTTCATGTGGGGACCTTCAGGGCATTGTAAGTGCTGTCAATTTTGGGTGAGCTATGTCATCCCTGAAACAGGGATAATGCTGTTCCGTGGGGTTTTTCCGGCCCCAAATTCTGTAGAAACATCGGCATAATCCTGAATGAGGTGCGAGTCGGCGCTGACAGAAAAATCCTCTTCGCACCCTCCCGAAATTTTGACACGCTGTCTAGGAAAGCCCTCACCTCTCCCTCTGGTTGTTTGGATTACGAGATGTGAAGATGTGTTTGTGCCTGTCTGAGATCTGAGGCTGTGAAAGCATCTGTGCGCCGTTGTACTTCAAAACGCTACAGCGCGAGGAAGTACCGTAACCTATATAAACACAGCCCTGTCCTACTTAAACAAACACCCCACAAATATTGCTAGACACGAACGAGCGCTGCCACACAACGCAGGGTTTTGATCGTCATATTGAAAAAGCGGCAGCGGAGTTTTGACGCCATCAACACTCGTCTTCTTTTGGCCTTCTTTTGGTCTGCATTGAGCACAAACCAGCATAAGGAGAGTCAAAGAAACACATTCTGGCTTCTCGTGTGATAAACCTTTCTTTTATGCAAGGCGAGACACCCACTAATGGTTTATGCAAAACTCCTGTACTTCACATCCTCGCATAAAAGCACATTAATTCACACTCCATCGCGTCAGACGCCTCGTTTTTACCATCAGAACGTCCTTTTCATCTGTTAAATCTGCCTTAAAGGACAAAACAAAGCCAGTCTCGGCTCTTTACGATAAATTAATGATGTGTGACCTACCTCACGATCAGCTTTTCCACACCTCCGGGAGTCAATCCGAGCTGTTTACGTGCACTTCTAATGGCCTTAACAAATGACAAAATGTCTGACAATATATGATCAGTCGCAGTGACGAGCAGTTCGTTTGCGGTGCTCTGAAAAGACGCGTCTCAGTTGGACGATCCCCTCTTCGGCTGCGGAAGACGTGTAATGTTGTTTTGAAGATGCGAGGCTTCTTCTCTTTATGTGCTGTACCTTGTTTCTCTTTCTGGTGTACGAATAACAAGAAGAAATCAATTGTGCGCGACAGCAACGTACTAGCCAGAGAAAAGTCTCGGAAACTAGCAAGAAGACCAAGTGTAATAAGGATTTTAGTTTTTATTTAAAATTAATTATAAATACATAATAAAAAATAAATATAATTAAAAAAAATTCTAAAGCTATATATATATATATATATATATATATATAGACACACACACACACACACACACACACGCACACAGTATAGTATATGAATCTTATTTTATTATTTATATTGAAAATTATAGTTTTTATCTTTTGATTATGCCGCTTTTATGTGTATTATAGATATGGATATATATTTTTTTCATTATAATTTTTATTTATTTGTAATATATTAAATGTATTTAATTATAATGTTTTTTTTATATACTTTTATATACACACACGCACACACATATATTTTATAAATTATTTATTTATTTAATTTTGAATCGCCACATTCAGAGTAAATGTAAGTGATCACTTAAGCTGTCCGCGCGCAAACACTCGTACACACTTTGACGACTCGACGAACGCACACATGCAACGCCTCATTGTTTTATCGAGATCTTGGAGATAAATAGAGCGGAAGACGAAGGCAAACAGGCGTATGCCGGTCACTTTGAGCAGACAGGCTCCTCTAAATGAGTGACATGTTTAAGCTGAAGCCCCATGTAATCAGTCAGAGTGTGTGAATCCCGCGCTCTCAAACGCTGTTTGCGCTGTTGGGGCGGGTGTCAGGCGTTCTGGTCGTGTCGTAATGACCCATATTGTAGTCTGTGGGCAGGAAAGAGATGATTATAATAATTAAAGGCTTTCAGAGCGTCTGATGGACTGACCCGGACCGGACCCGACTGACGCACGCAGAGCTTTTACCGATAACCTGCAAATGGCAATTATACGTTACGCTGTTAATAATCACAAGTCTACTCAGATGAGGATTTCAGTCAAATGGCTTTGCTTTGGCTCTGTGCTGAAGCCTCGCTCTACCAGTGTTAATTCTGACCGCAATTTTTGATTCATATTTCAGTCACCTAAATTGTTTTGAATACATGACAAAACTGACATTTTGACATCAATGAAGATTTAGGTTTTTTTTGTGAGTTATTATAACCCTGATACTTTATTGAATAATATATCAAATCCTGTTCTTAGTCTTTTCTCCGGACTATGAATTAAATGGCTCTAATAGCTCTGAATCGATCTGAAACGCCCTGAACCGCCCTGAACCACTCTGAATCGATCTGAAACGCCCTGAACCGCCCTGAACCACTCTGAACCGCCCTGAACCACTCTGAACCGCCCTGAACCACCCTGAACCGCCCTGAACCACTCTGAACCGCCCTGAAACGCCCTTAACCACTCTGAACCGCCCTGAAACGCCCTTAACCACTCTGAACCGCCCTTAACCACTCTGAACCGCCCTAAACCACTCTGAACCACCCTGAACCACTCTGACCCGCCCTAAACCACTCTGAACCGCCATTAACCGCCCTGAACCGCCCTTAACCACTCTGAACCGCCCTGAATCATTTTGAACCGCCCTGAACAGCCCTTAACCACTCTGACCTGCCCTGAACCACTCTGAACCGCCCTGAACCACTCTGAACCGCCCTGAACCACTCTGAACCGCCTTGAACCACTCTGAACCGCCCTGAACCACTCTGAACCGCCCTGAACCACTCTGAACCACTCTGAACCACTCTGAACATCCCTGAACCACTCTGAACCGCCCTGAACCACTCGGAACCGCCCTGAACCCCTCTGAACCGCCCTTAACCGTTTTGAACCACTCTGAACCGCCCTGAACCACTCTGAACCGCCTTTTGGACCACTCTGAAATGCCCTGAACCACTCTGAACTGCCCAGAACCACTCTGAACCGCCCTGAACCACTCTGAACTGCCTTGAACCGCCCTTAACCGTTTTGAACCACTCTGAACCGCCCTAAACCGCTCTGAACCGCCCTGAACCGCTCTGAACCGCCCTTGACCGCTCTGAACTGCCCTCAACCACTCTGAACCGCCCTAAACCGTTCTGAACCACCCTGAACCGCCCTGAACCACTCTGAACCGCCCTGAACCACTCTGAACCGCCTTGAACCGACCTTAACCGCTCTGAACCGCCCTTAACCGTTTTGAACCACTCTGAACCACCCTAAACCGTTCTGAACCGCCCTGAACCGCTCTGAACCGCCCTTGACCGCCCTGAACCGCCCTTAACCGCTCTGAACCGCCCTTGACCGCCCTTGACCGCTCTGTACCGCCCTTGACCGCACTGAACCGCTCTGAACCGCCCTGAACCGCCCTTGACCGCTCTGAACTGCCCTTAACCACTCTGAATCGCCCTAAGCCGTTCTGAACCGCTCTGAACTGCCCTTGACCGCTCTGAACTGCCCTTAACCGCTCTGAACTGCCCTAAACCGTTCTGAACCGCCCTGAACTGCCCTGAACCGCTCTGAACCGCCCTTGACCGCTCTGAACCGCCCTGAACCGCCCTTAACCGCCCTTAACCGCCCTTAACCGCTCTGAACCGCCCTTAACCGCTCTGAACCGCTCTGAACCGCCCTTAACCGCTCTGAACCGCCCTTAACCGCCCTTGACCGCTCTGAACCGCCCTTGACCGCCCTGAACCGCCCTTAACCGCTCTGAACCGCCCTTAACCGCTCTAAACCGCCCTTAACCGCTCTGAACCGCCCTTAACCACTCTGAACCGCCCTAAACCGTTCTGAACCGCCCTGAACTGCCCTGAACCGCTCTGAACCGCCCTTGACCGCTCTGAACCGCTCTGAACCGCCCTTAACCGCCCTTAACCGCTCTGAACCACCCTTAACCGCTCTGAACCGCTCTGAACCGCCCTTAACCGCTCTAAACCGCCCTTAACCGCTCTAAACCGCCCTTAACCGCTCTGAACCGCCCTTAACCGCTCTGAACCGCCCTTAACCGCTCTGAACCGCCCTGAACCGCCCTTAACCGCTCTGAACCGCTCTAAACCGCTCTGAACCGCCCTTAACCGCCCTTAACCGCTCTGAACCGCCCTTAACCGCTCTGAACCGCTCTGAACCGCCCTTAACCGCTCTGAACCGCCCTTAACCGCTCTGAACCGCCCTTAACCGCTCTGAACCGCCCTGAACCGCCCTTAACCGCTCTGAACCGCCCTTAACCGCTCTGAACCGCTCTGAACCGCCCTGAACCGCCCTTAACCGCTCTGAACCGCCCTTAACCGCTCTGAACCGCCCTTGACCGCTCTGAACCGCCCTTAACCGCCCTTAACCGCCCTTAACCGCTCTGAACCGCCCTGAACCGCCCTGAACCGCCCTTAACCGCTCTGAACCGCCCTTAACCGCTCTGAACCGCCCTGAACCGCCCTTAACCGCCCTTAACCGCTCTGAACCGCCCTTAACCGCCCTTAACCGCTCTGAACCGCCCTTAACCGCTCTGAACCGCCCTTAACCGCTCTGAACCGCCCTTAACCGCCCTTAACCGCTCTGAACCGCCCTTAACCGCTCTGAACCGCCCTTAACCGCTCTGTTAATTTAGTTATTATAATTGTGTATTTAAAATGTTGTATTATTATGCAAATTATCATGAAACACATGACGATGACAACGATGATGATGATGATGATGATGATGATGATGATGATGATGATGATGATGATGATGACGACGCCAACGATGATGATGATGATGACGATGATGATGATGACGATGATGATGACGATGATGATGATGATGACGATGATGATGACGATGATGATGATGATGACGATGATGATGACGATGATGATGATGACAATGATGATGATGACGATGATGATGCCGATGATGATGATGATGACGATGATGACTATTATGATTGTGATCAGTCTGTTTTCTTTTCTCCGGTTTGCAGGTTTCTTCCCAGGAAGTTCTCAGGGCTGCGACGCATTTCTCCGTCACAAGATGACCCTCATTTCTCCATCCATCCTGAAGAAGTACAGCATCCCCTTCGACAGGGTGAGTTCTTCCACGTATAGTTCACGTCACGTCTATATGTATTCATATATTCATTGTGTAGTTTTATCCATGCAAATTATTAATTATGTTGTGTGATAATTATATGAACATTTGCGTAATAGCAATAATAAATTATAAAAGCATTAAAAATAATAAATAAATATATGTTAAAACTACAACTATTAATATTGGCATTTGTATAAAGGTTATATGATTCATATTTTAGATAATTATATTAAAATGTTATATTTCTCACACTCACACACACATACACATTCATTGTCTCTCACACACACTCTCAAACACACATATTAACATTCATTCACACACACGCACTCTTACACTCAATCACACAAACACTGACAAACACACACTCACTCACATTTATTCTGTCTCTCACACACAGTCACATTCTCTCTCACACATACCCTCACACACACACACTCACTCTTACACTTAATCACACAAACATTCAATCACAAGCAGACACACACACTTTCATTCTCTCTCTCTCTCACACAAACTCACACACACTCTCTCTCACACACTCTCACACATATTTTATTTATATATTTTGTATTTATATTAATGCAAATTATCACATAACATGAAAAATTACATAATGATTATGTGTGTGTGTGTGTGTGTGTGTGTGTGTGTGTGTGTGTGTGTGTGTGTGTGTGTGTGTGTGTGTGTGTGTGTGTGTGTGTGTGTGTGTGTGTGTGTGTGTGTGTGTGTGCGCGTGCACGTGTGCCTGTGTGTTGTTTACCGTTTTTTATTATATTAATTTCTTTATAATTTAATATTAAACAAATTCAACATTTAATGCTTTACATTGGTAAAATCATTGTCAATTTATTCCAGTTATTACCAATTATTATATACTATAACAAGGTATTATTATTTAAATATTATTAGTAGTAATTTTTGAGATACATGTAACTAAACAATCATTTTATCCAACCAATGCCCCTTTATTCTTACAGTTTGACTCTGTGGTCTGAATATAGCAGCGTTTATGTTTGAAGTTGTGTGTTGTGATGTTGCCGTAGTCGTCGCCACGGTAACGCTCTCTGATGGGACTTCCATAGCAACCCAACAGTGCTGTTTATATTGACTTAAGTCTGTTAAAGCCATATGAGATCTGAAAGAAGCAGCTGGAGGACGTTTAGAGCCGTCGATCATACAGCAGTTCACTTATAAATCTTTATAAAGACTATAGTTTTATATAAATGTTTACTAGGCCTACTTACAGCCTTTGTTTGCATTTAATGAATGAGGCTTTTTTGCGCACAGTAACAAATTGACAAGTCTAGCTAGCTTAACATACCTGCGCTGATTAATGCTAATTAATTGAATTGAATGACAATTTTTAATTTAACAATTTACACACAACTTCATTCTGCTTGTTTTATTAATATGCCAGTAAAATAATCTAATATTATTATTATTAATAATAACTTTCTGTATAATTTGCCCGTAAAACGTATGTAAACCTTTGCAACCTAATTTCAGTAACTCAGAGACGCTAATGTCATTAGCGTGTATTATCATTGGCTCATCAATGAAACACAAACAAAGCAAATTTGTGTACATTTTTTCGTAAAACCTTACTCGTTTTAACGAAAAATGTGAAATGTTAAAGTCTGAAGAACTCACACACTTTCGACTTTCATGAGCGAATATTTCAGTTTTCGTAAAGAAACATCTTTTGGGTAGCTATTCTTATGTGCGCACACTTAGCGATTTGACACTAGTTTTGCTAGTGTTTGTAGACATTTTAAATGCTAATCTTAAAGCAAATGCGGCACTTGTGGTTTTACGAATACAATTTGCACAAACCTTCTGCTTGTGTTTTATTAATACAGCCAATACAACAAGCTAATATAGCTTAATGCTAACATTTTAAATGTTAAAGGCTAATGCTAGTTAGTTTCTTTTGTTTACGCAAACATTTACACACTTTAGAGTATATTTCACAGTTTTTGTGAAAGTTTTTTTTTTAACTCACTGACTAAATTTTCATTTCAAGTGGTTTTGCGAAAAATTTGCACAAACTTTCTGCTTGTGTTTCATTAATATGCCAATAAAAGAAGCTAATAACGCAAATTTTATTCGCTTCTCTTGTTAGCTTACTAATGACACGTAAGTAAAGCAAATTTTTTGTGTGAAATTGTTGGTAAAACATTCATAGCTTTTCATCTACGTAAATTCCCCAAAAAACAGTCCTAGCGAAGCATTTCTACGTACTTTAGAGGCGTGTTTGGCACATATCAACTCCGTGAACAACACGCGCACACTTTAGACTTTTTCTTGTGTATATTTCAGCTGTCATAAAAGTTTTTCGCTAACTGTTTGGTATTTTTAGGTCACTTTTAGGTTTCTTATTTTTTTTGCACAGTAATTTTTATGTAAGCCGTAGTGTGTGTCAAAATGCTAATGCTAATTAACTTAAGTGAATTCAACTATTTTCATCAGAACATTTCAGTTACAACCTTTACACCTTTTTTTCAGCATTTTTGTTAACTCACTGACTAACTTCGTGAAAGTTTTTTTCCTGCAATTTTTTGCGTTCGTAATTTTTTACGAACAATTTACACAAACCTTCTGCTTGTTTTCATTAGTAAGCCAGTAAAAGAAACTAATAAGCTTACTTTATTAGCTTCTCATTAGCTTAGCTAGCAAAACATTTCTACGTATTTTGGCAAACGTAAGGTGTGTGTGTTGCGCACATTGTACACGTTTTCTTACTTTTCATAAAAGGTTTTCATTATCGTTTAGGTAGCTACACTAGAATACATTTTTTAGTATCAGTAAATTTTAGTAAATGTTTTAGTTAACGATAAAAACCCAGGAATGTGTGCTCGTGGCTATTTCACGCAGTCGTGCGAATGTATGAAGGAGTATTTTGTATGCTAATGCTAACAGAGCGCTAATATGACAGGACCCCTGTGGGCAGATATTGTGGCGTCAGCGCGTACAAACACGATGAGGGTGTTTAAACTAAAGGACTGTGACCCTGACACACACACTTTTTTTGTGTATAAACACATTTATTTATGTAGCAAATACGCGTTTGACCCCAACCCCTGCTAGCTATGCTAATTTTGTACACGTTCGTGCAGTAAACAGTTTTACGAACAATTTTTACACACCTTCTTGTTTTATCCAAAGATTTTTTTCCTAATAATAGAGGACATTTCGCAAATGCCAATTGTGTAATGTCTTTTATTGTTTTATTGAATTCATTATTTATGTAATTATTTCATTTTGAGTCATTTGGTCCTCCATAGTGCCCCTCACACACACACTTTTATTTGTGTAGCAAACATGCTTTAGACCCCAACCGCTGCTAGCGACCGCACCGTGGCTTACATTTCAATTTACTTTGCCACCAATTTCTGTCTTCGCACATTAGTTGCTCGTTTTTTCTTCTCCATGGGTAATTCCCATTGTCAGAAGACCCTCGTGTTAATTTCAAGCAGGAGATTAAAACGGGAATACATCTCTTTAAAGGGTTAGTTCCCCCAAAAATGAAATTGATGTCATTATTGCCGCCTTTACTATCGGAAGTTTCCTACTTCCCACTTCAGAAGTCGGGATTATGAGCTTGTTGTGTTCAGGCGCTTTGTTGTGGGACAGAATGGAGGACGCCAGGTTCACTTTTGTGCGTCTTTGGAGAATGTTATTTTACCACTATAACCATTTCAGTCCCGGTCCCAGAAAATCATAGAACACACTATAGCAGCACAACACGAAAGCATATCGTTTATAATCACATTCACAATAATGTAGACAATAAAGGCTGCTTAAAGACCAAAATGGCAATCGTTCTCAGCCACACATGATCCTATTGTAGAGCTACTTTACCACACTATCTAGA
This sequence comes from Pseudorasbora parva, assembly GCF_024679245.1. NCBI lineage: Eukaryota > Metazoa > Chordata > Actinopteri > Cypriniformes > Gobionidae > Pseudorasbora > Pseudorasbora parva. Next base: position 5,115,311 of record NC_090185.1, on the reverse strand, counting down.
TATTCAGCTTGCTCACTATTCTGATGGTCAACTAGATGCGATTTTCGATGTGTTTAAAATACACAATATGCTTCAAATGATTATTAATTTATGTAATTATGAACTACTTTAACGACAAGATGATAAAATTGTTGTGGGAAAAAAACGAATAAAACACAGCAGAAATTCGTCTCCCATCCGCCATTTTGAACGGTTATGCCACGCCCATCTCGGGAACTTCGTTATAAAAAATTATTTCCGAACTTCCCAGTGGTAAACACGATATCAGTGTTCATGTGTAATTTTACCTCGAAAACTCGTATTTATGATAATTCCGACTTTATTCAGCATTGTCTTCACTTCCGCGTTTGTTTTCAATCCTCAAATAAAGATTCAAACGGTTATGAATCAGTGAATCGATTCATGATTCGGATCGCCAATGTCACCTGATTTCAGCAGTTTGACACGCGATCCGAATCATTGATCGATTCACTGATTCATAACCGTTTGAATCTTTATTTGAGGATTGAACACAAACGCGGAAGAGAAGACAATGCTGAATAAAGTCGTAGTTTTTGTTATTTTTGGACCCAAATGTACTTTGGATGCTTCAAGAGACTCTAATTAACCCACTGATGTCTCATATGGACTACTGTGATGATGTTTTTATTCCCTTTCTGGACATGGACAGTATAGTGTGCATACACTTGCATACGCTCTCAGACTAAATATAAAATATCTTAAACTGTGTGTGAAGATGAACGGAGGTCTTACGGGTGTGGAACGACATTAGGGGGAGGAGTTAATGACAGACATTTCATTTTTAGGTGAGCTAACGCTTTAATGAGGCTTGGTAAAGTACGTTGTGCTCGACTCTGCTTTTTTCCTGGCCTCGGTGCTGATTCTCGCTTCCCGGTGGATGTTATTGTCACTTTTGAGTCGATGTGACACTCGGTGGATTTGGAGTGAGATAAAACCGAGAGGCAGAAGGTTGAAGTGTTGATCTCAGCAGGTATTCTGTCTCTCTCTCGACGTGTCTGGGGACGTTATTAGAGCTTACAGCTCAAAACTCCTACTAGGGAACAATCGTCAGGAACCCGGAGTGGGAGAGAGCAGGGAAAATAATATATAAAATCTCATCCGCTCCGCCGGAGCGCTGCCATTTAAGACCTGTAAGCCATCGCAAAACACAAAACCATATATAACACCAACATATCTCACGTCTCTTAGACGATATAAACGTGTTTTGTTTAGTTTTTTGAATAACATTACAATAACATTGACAACATGTACTTTTTTTTAAAGATTAGAACGCATTACGGAAGTAAAATTGGTTGTGAAAGATTTCACACGAAACACTGCTCTGAACTGACGAGGAAAAAAAGGGTTGTAAGTTTTACAGATTGACTTAAACTCGTTAAAAGTTAATATTAAATATAAGTTTCACTGTAGCATTTTTACTGTTTTTTACCATTGAAATCATTTGTTACCATTAGTAGTAGGAAGTTCGGATCATTTTACTGACTCGGATCTTTGAGTCTCGTTCAGCAAAATGAACGAATCTTTTTCCGAGTCATTTCGTACATTTCACCAAAATGACTTAGCCCAACACATCTAGTACTTATGAAAATGTTGATTACATTTTAAAACTAAATAAAAGTAAACTATAGGGTACTGCAACCAAAGCCAAATTATAAGAAACTGAAATGTTGAATTAATTGATTAGTTGTTGGGTCAGGCTATTGCAGTCTCTGTTTGTTCACCTCACCTCCTGATCCAAAACATTCTTTCTCTTGCAACTTCATATTTATCACGTTTGTTCTCCGCCTCTCGTGTCTTCGAGCTCCTCGAGACGTTAGCTGTCGACTCGTCTGTGTCTGACTCTGATCAGATCTGGGGGCTGGGCCGCCCGGACCGTGCGTGACACAGGTCCGGAAACAAAAATGATTAGTTCTTACGAGTCTTTCGGGTTTGAGTCTTTCGTTCTTCCTGTTAGTCCCATAGAGTCTATGCTGTCAGTAACGGAAACAGAAAAGATTAGTTCTTTTGATCGTGTCTCGGGTTTGAGTCTTTCGTTCTTTTGTCACATGACTTGTCGCCGTATAGAACACTAGTTCACAACCTTTTTAGTAAAAAGTATGTAGTTATTTATTTAATTTTTTTATATTATTCTCAGTTAATATCAGACATATACAAATATGGGAAATATATTGACTATTCAAGTCTAACATCACAAATTCAATTAGACTAATTTTGAATCAACTGTGTATATATACACACACACACACACACACACACACACACACAGCATACAGCATGGGACTAACAGGAAGAACGAAAGACTCAAACCCGAAAGACTCGCAAGAACTAATCATTCGGAGATTCAGAGCTGATCCAGAGGCCATATGTTGCGTTATGCGCATGCGCGGTCAACACAAAATGAACGAATCACTCTCTGAGACAACTCTGTAGTCCCGAGTCGTATTAAAGATTCGTTCAAAATGAATGAATCACTCTCTGAGACAACTCGGTAGACCCGAGTCATATTAAAGATTCGTTCAAAATTAACAAATCACTCTCTGAGACATCACGGTAGTCCCGAGTCATATTGAAGATTCGTTCAAAATGAATAAATCACTCTCTGAGACAACTCGGTAGACCCGAGTCATATTAAAGATTCGTTCAAAATGAATGAATCACTCTCTGAGACAACTCGGTAGACCCGAGTCATATTAAAGATTCGTTCAAAATGAACGAATCACTCTCAGAGACATCACGGTAGACCCGAGTCATATTAAGGATTCGTTCAAAATGAATGAATCACTCTCTGAGACAACTCGGTAGACCCGAGTCATATTAAAAATTTGTTCAAAATGAAGGAATCGTTCATGAACGACACATCACTAGTTACCATGAGTATCCCAATTGTAAAAATAATCCATTACAAATAGAGTTTCATATAATCATATACAAAAAGGTTTTTTTTTTTTTCAGTTCAGAGCAGTTTTTTTTTTTTTAAGTTAGTTTTTAGTTTTTCCGTCTCATTGTCTGTAAAGTTGCATTTAATATTTTGGAGGAAAAAACTTTATAAAAAATGTTTAACCCTAAAAAGTGCAAATAAATGTATTAGAATAAGTATAAGTACGTTTACGTGTATTTTTAAAGTTATTTTTAATGTTTTTATTACACATTTTATTATTTAGTTATCTTAATTAATATTTTACTTATTTTAAACTATATCAATGTTTTAAAAACTTAGTGCAAGTTATTATATTAGTATGTTTAAGTAATACTTTTTAAATTATTTTATTATTTTATTATTTAACATTTGTTTTTGTAATTATTTTTTAAAATGTTTTACTTTTAAATAGTATTTATTTTGTAAATTTAAATCTGTAAAACTATACCGTTTATTTTTATGTATTTTATATATTCTACATTTTATTTATTTTAAATTGTATTTATTTATTTGACACCATTAAGTATACAGTAAGTTTATATTAGTTTGTAAGTTATTTATTTAATTTAATAGTTTACTTATTTTAAACTTTGAGTGCAATTATATTTAGTATGCTTAAATAAATGTTTTTTAAATAATATTTTTTATTTATTTATACAATTATTATTTTATTTAACATTTTGTTTTTGTAATTTGTTTTATGTTTTTGTTTTGAATAATGTTTAAAAGTTCATGAAATATTTTACTTTTAAATAGTATTTATATTTTCACTTTCAAATTTATTTTTATGTATTTTATATATTGTACATTTTATTTATTTTTAAATGTTTATTTATTTATTTGACACCAATAAGTATACAATAAGTTTATACTTACTTTAAATTCATGTTTTTAAAGTTATTTATTTTTAATATTTTACTTTTTTTTAAACTTGATAAAACTTTTAAAAACTTACATTTAATTTAATGTAATATTTTTTATTATATAATTTTTATAACTTGTACATGTTTCTATCATTAATTAAAATGTTAGTTTTGATGAACTTTAAAAATCACTTTAAATGTTAAAAAATTATTTTGTATTTATTTTAAATGTAAATTTTTAAAAGTGTACACTTTACATTTTTCTTTTTTATGTATTTGGTATACTGTGGCGGTAATCTGGTTTCGTTCTGAGTGAAATCGTCAAATAATGAATGTAACTTCGTCTGTAATGGACGCAACCTGTACGCTACGGCCACGAAGCAAAATGGAGGAAAGGAAAGCATTCATTAGCTAAGGTCGGCTAACTCGCGCCATGCTCAGCGGCTCCACCCTAATTGCGCTCGTACAGCCTGAAAATGGCTTTGCAGCCTTTTCTGTGGCCAAAGAGCGACAGACGACGAATGGAGGAGAAACGAATGCATCGTATGAGAGAGGAGGAGGGGGAAGATTTCTCTTCCCATCAGCCGCTAATGGCTACAGATATTAACGCTGGAAGCCGAAATGTCTCGGCTGGTATTCCCGCGTCAGGTTTTTTCCTCTCTGAAGTGTCGTTTGCAGCTTAATTCACCAGTTATTGGCTCTTTCATCAAAGTACAGTTCACTGAGTCCTTCAAGATTACTGCCACCCGAGCTCAATGAAATTAATAACATGGGGTAAAACTTCAGACACGTTCAGGATTATTCAATTCAGGACACGTGCAGAATTATACGAGCAGTACGCAGTTGACACTGGCTTTTTTTAATTCAATGTAATTCAGTTTAAAAGTTAATTGTATTAATTATTTTATTTTTTTAAATATGAAAATGTTTTTTCTACACTAAATTCTGTGTAAAAAACAACCCAATGTTAGGTCAAATATGGACTAACCCAGCAGTTGGGTTGTTTTAACCCAGCGATTGGGTTGTTCTAAGCAAATATTTAACCCAACCACAGGATTAAAAGTCCATATTTGACCCAACATTGGGTAAAAACAACCCAGCATTTTTTAGAGTGTATAGTACGTTCCTGGTTTTATTTAATTTCAATTAAATATAAGCTATTTTCATTCATTTAGTTGACTTAATATGCAATAGTAATTTATTAATTATTAAGTAATGAAATATATCATTGTGTTCATTGATTCGTTCACATCTTTTTTCTTTAATGCGTTCATTGTTTTGATCGGTAGTTATTTTTAGCTTCTTATTTTGATTAAATATATCTAGTTCACTTTTTAATTCGTTTTTTTAATGAATAAAACTTATTTAATGCCTACAGTTGTGTTAATTACATAATAAAAGCAGCCAAAGAAATTTTTGTTCCTTTTTTGTTCCTTCGTTCACTATTTTTTTTTTTTGTAATACATGACATTTTAAATTAAATTGTTATAATTGACGTTTTAGTTGTATTTATTATTCACTTATTAATTATATAGTAAAAGTAATAAAGTCAAATAATTGTTTTCTGTTTTTTTCTACTCGTGTTCGTTCACACGTTTTGTTCGTTCTATTTTTGCGTATAAACTAGTTAAGCTTTTTTCACAATAAAATGCTGTATTTTTTTATTGAACACCTGACATTTTATTTCAATAGCATTTAATTTCATTGACTTGGTTTTTGTTAATTAATTTGTCACATCACTTTTCTTTAATTCGTTCATTTTGTTTTTTCACTTTTTTTTTGCGTATAAACTATTTTAGCTTTTTTTTTGCCAATAGCGAAACCCTGTATTTATACAGCTCACCACTGCCGTAAGAATGTAATATTCTCAGTTTAGCATATTTAACGATTAAATACATTTTGTGGAATTACGATTATACGTAATAATCGCCCGCAGATAACGTGAAAACGCGCGTGTTCCGCGTAATGATTTAGACTTTCTCTTTTTGTCGTAGATCACTCAAGAAGAGGGCGAGTTCATGATCACGTTCCCGTACGGATATCACGCCGGATTCAACCACGGGTTCAACTGCGCCGAATCCACCAACTTCGCAACCCTGCGCTGGATCGACTACGGCAAGATGGCCACGCAGGTGAGCGCGTTTGACATCTCTTCACACTCCTTTCTTTATTTAGCATTTGTTTGTTCGCTCTTTCACTCTCGCTGCTTTCATTTGTTTGTTCAGTAGTTCAGTCTTGTTTGGTTTTTTGTGTCATTTTTCTTCATTCATTCGTACAAAACTTGGTATTTGTCTTCGACAGAATTACCTGAAGATACTTAAAAGATTTTGTGGCAATTTATTTAATCTGCTTTTTCAAACGCCTCCTAAACCTTTAGTCCGATTTCCAACATATTCGACTCGGATTATCTTCAGTATATGCCGGCAAACATATATGGATTTCGTGCCAATAGACTAAACCGTTTTCTTTTTGCGCATCTTCGACACCGCTAAATACAATCACTTTCAACGTGATATAATTGCTTATTACTTTTGACCAATAGGTGGCACTATCACCAAACTGATGTGGTGTGGTCAGTGTTGGCTGGCGATGGCACGCACCAAATATGGTGCCAATATACCAAAGTCTTGCAGAGATTCGCCCTCACATTGCTACATTATTTAGTCATTTTGTCTTGTTTCTAGACTAAATATCTAATAATTCTCAAATCAAGATGCATTTGACTTTGGTATATTGGCACCAAATTTGGTGCGTGCCATCGCCAGCCAACACTGACCACACCACATCAGTTTGGTGATAGTGCCACCTATTGGTCAAAAGTAATAAGCAATTATATCACGTTGAAAGTGATTGTATTTAGCGGTGTTCAACCTTTTTGGTCTCTTTTGTTCTTATATATATTACACAAGAGACATGTTTTAGATCATGTTCTCATCTGGCATGTAAAGATTCCCGAGCTGAAGTTAAACACACGGGAGCATCTGTGGATGATGATTAGAGAGATCTGAAGAGACGAGAGCTCGGCGGTGGCGAATGTCGGAGCACAGGAGGGTCAGAGACGCGCGTCAGCCGCTAATTAAACCGCGCGAGCAGCGGCGTCTTCTCAGTCAGAGTCATTATTTCAGTTCTGATAGAGCAGCTCATTAGTCAGAGATCGTTAAACCTGCACATTCATCTCAAAATACTGACTTTTAGCATGTTGCAGAATATTTTGTTGTGTGATTAATGGTGGACTACAGCAAAAATGCATCTGAGAACCATTTTTTTTAAACTGTCTATGCGTTTTGGTCATTTATTTACATGACAACAGCATTTTTGGGGTTCTGAAAATGCAAGCTTTTGAAAACGAGTTTCAAAACGTGAGTTATTAAAAATTATACATTTATTGTTTCAGTGTAAACAAAGATACGAATCTGACAAAGCGGTGATGTCGTGCACTGTATTACATGCGCATAGTGTTGTTGTTTTTTGTTGCAAAAATTGACATTTCCATTTATTGGCCTGGCAGCAGAATACAGCATTTTTTGCTGTTTTCGCGGAATGGTGTGAACGGGATTGTTTTAACCTGTTCTAAAGTTGCGGTCTGATATTCCATATACACCATATTGCCAAAAATGTTGGGACACCCCTCCAAATTCAAGTTCTGGTGTGCGATCCCTTCACGACCACAGGTGTATAAATCAAGCTCTAGGCCTGCAGACGCTTCTACACACATTAGTGTAAGAATGGGTCGCTCTCAGGAGCTCAGTGAACTCAAGCGTGGGGCCGTGATTGGCTGACACCTGTGCAATAAGTCCATTCCTGACATTTCCTCACTACTAAATATTCCACGCTCAACTGTTAGTGGGATTATAAAAAAGTGGAAGCCATTGGGAACAACAGCCACGACTGATGGGCCACGTAAAATCACAGAGAGGGGTCAGCGCATGCTGAGGGTCACAGTGCGCAGAAGTCATCAACTTTCTGCAGAGTCAACAGCTCCAGACCTCCAGACTCCTGTGGCCTTCAGATGAGCTCAAGAACAGCGTAGAGAGATTCATGGAATGGGTTTCCACGGCCGAGCAGCTCATCCAAGCCTTACATCACCAAGAGCAATGAAAGCGGAGCAAAGGAGTGGAGTAAAGCAGCCGCCACTGGACTCTAGAGCAGTGAGACGTGTTCTCTGAGCGACCAATCACGCTTCAGTCTGACAATCCCATAGACGAGTCTGGGTTTGGTGGTCGCCAGGAGAACAGGACTTGCCTGATTACATTGTGCCAAGTGTAAAGTTTAGTGGAGGGGGGATTATGGTGTGGGGTTGTTTTTCAGGATTTGGGCTTGGCCTCTTAGTTCCAGTGAAAGGAACTCCAGGAACCAAGACAGTTTGGACAATTTCATGCTCCCATCTTTGTGGGACCAGTTTGGGGACGGCCCCTTCCTGTCCCAACACGACTCCAGTGCACAAAGCGTCGGCCCATAAAGACATGGATGAGGAGTTTGGTGTGGAGGAACTTGACTGGCCTGCACAGAGTCCTGAGCTCAACCCGATAGAACAGCTTTGGGATGAATTAGAGCGGAGACTGAGAGCCAGGCCTTCTCGTCCAACATCAGTGTCTGATCTCACAAATGAGCTTCTAGAAGAACGGGCAAAAATCCCCATAAACACACTCCTAAACCTTGAGGAAAGCCTTCCCAGAAGAGCTGGAGCTGTTAGAGAGGGTGGGCCGACTCCAGATTAAACCCACAGGATTAACAATGGCAAACTTTTGGCAATATAGTGTATATCACAATACAATAAAATTAAAGTAATTGATCTCAAATGGCAAAAAAGGGGTTGTTTTGTTGCATATTTTCCATTAAATGAACTAATAAAAATGGTGTGAATATCTGATTTATAATAAATTGTAGTTTATGTGAACTGATATATCAATACTTAGTCATAAATAGAAAATATTTACCATTCACAAAATTTGATAAATGAACATTTTTGAGTGGTTACACTAATGATTCAGAGGAAACTGAACTGATTTTCCTGATATTTAAATCAGATATTAAAACACAAGTCAGACTGAAAAACTAGTCTTTAGCGCATTCAATTTGTGATATTGTTTTATTTTCCATCATTATGAATGTACTGTGAATATTTCGCCCATCTCCTGTAGTCAGTGTGTGTTTGAGATCGCGAGAAGCCGCTGAACAAACGGAGATGCTAGTATTAACACACACCTGCCTCTCGTCCGAGCGGCTCTCGTGAGAGTGAGTTATTAACATGTTCATCTCAGATATGAGGCTCAGCATCATCGCTCTCCTCAGGGCCGACTGATTGTTTTCTCCGTTTCTATTTATTCATCTAGCAGTGAGGAATAAAACAATAAAAGATGTTGATCCCAGAGACTCGGTGTGAATATAAAAATAAAAATTATTTTTCTTCCCTTATTTGCATTATAACATTTTGTCTTTATCATTCGTTTGTTGTTTCATATTTTTATTGTTATAATTTGAAATAAATTGTTTTGGTGTGTGTGTGTGTGTGTGTGTGTGCGTGTGCGTGTGTGTGTGTGTGTATACACACACACACACACACACACACACACACACGACCCAACTAATAATGTTCTGGTCCCCCTGACCCGTCGAGGCATGGACTCCACTAGATCCCTGAAAGTGTGCTGTGGTATCTGGCACCAAGATGTTAGCAGCAGATCCTTTAAGCCCTGTAAGTTGCGAGGTGGGGCCTCCATGGTTCAGCACATCCCGCAGATGCTCGATTGGATTGAGATCTGGGGAATTTGGAGGCCCAGTCAACGCCTCAAACTGGTTGTTGTGCTCCTCAAACCGTTCCTGAAGCATTTGTGCTTTGTGTCAGGAGCATTATCCTGCTGGAAGAGCCACAGCCACCAGAATACCGTTTCCATGAAAGGCTGAACATGGTCTCAGCAATGCTTAGGTAGGTGGAGCGTGTCAAAGTAACCTCCACATGGATGGAGGACCCAAGGTTTCCCAGCAGAACATTGGCCAAAGCATCACACTGCCTCCGCCGGCTCGCCTTCTTCCCATAGTGCATCCTGGGGCCGTGTGTTCCTCAGGTAAGCCACACACACACACCCGGACATCCACGTGATGTAAAAGAAAACGTGATTCCTCAGACCAGGCCACCTTCTTCCATTGCTCCGTGGTCCAGTTCTGAAGCTCACGTGCCACTGTTGGTGCTTTCGGCGGGGTCAGAGGTCACCCTGACTGGTCAGCGGCTATGCCGCCCCATACACAACAAACTGAGCTGCTCTGTGTATTCTGACAGCTTTCTATCAGAACCAGCATTAACTTCTGGAGCAGTTTGAGCTCCAGTAGCTCGTCTGTTTGATCGGACCACACGGGCCAGCCTTCGCTCCCCACGTGCATCAATGAGCCTTGGCCGCCCATGACCCTGTGGCCGGTTCTCCACTGGTCCTTCCTTGGAGCACTTTTGATAGATACTGACCACTGCAGACCGGGAACAGCCCACAAGAGCTGCAGTTCTGGAGATGCTCTGACCCAGTCGTCTAGCCGTCACAATTTGGCCAAACTCGCTCAAATCCTTACGCTTGCCCAGTTTTCCTGCTTCTAACACATCAACTTTGAGGACAAAATGTTCACTTGCTGCCTAATATATCCCGCCCACTAACAGGAGCCGTGATGGAGAGATCATCAGTGTTATTCACTTCACATGTCAGTGGTCATAAAGTTATGCCTGATCGGTGTGTGTGAATATTGGTTCCACTGCTGATGAATGTTAGTATCATCAGTTTTTCCAGTGTTAGTTAGTCGTTCTCCGCAGCGCCGCTTGTTTTCCAGGTGGACTCGGATCCTTTAAGTCGGGCTGCGATTGCATTTCTGAGTATAATATGCCAAGGCCTGGAGTTGCGCTGCGAGCCGTTGACATTTGGAGTGAAGAACCGCGCTTGTTGCCGTTATTACACACACACA